>NW_022986304.1:22893-176416 GCF_902500255.1 Thalassophryne amazonica | reverse complement strand
GTGTTTTTTTAATGGTGGCTGTGATATAAATGTTAACTGTGGTGCAGGTGTGTGTTTTTTAATGGTGGCTGTGATATAAATGTTAACTGTGGTGCAGGTGTGTTTTTTTAATGGTGGCTGTGATATAAATGTTAACTGTGGTGCAGGTGTGTTTTTTTAATGGTGGCTGTGATATAAATGTTAACTGTGGTGCAGGTGTGTGTTTTTTAATGGTGGCTGTGATATAAATGTTAACTGTGGTGCAGGTGTGTGTTTTTAATGGTGGCTGTGATATAAATGTTAACTGTGGTGCAGGTGTGTTTTTTAATGGTGGCTGTGATATAAATGTTAACTGTGGTGCAGGTGTGTTTTTTAATGGTGGCTGTGATATAAATGTTAACTGTGGTGCAGGTGTGTGTTTTTTAATGGTGGCTGTGATATAAATGTTAACTGTGGTGCAGGTGTGTGTTTTTTAATGGTGGCTGTGATATAAATGTTAACTGTGCTGCAGGTGTGTTTTTTTAATGGTGGCTGTGATATAAATGTTAACTGTGCTGCAGGTGTGTTTTTTTAATGGTGGCTGTGATATAAATGTTAACTGTGCTGCAGGTGTGTTTTTTTAATGGTGGCTGTGATATAAATGTTAACTGTGGCTGCAGGTGTGTGTTTTTAATGGTGGCTGTGATATAAATGTTAACTGTGGTGCAGGTGTGTGTTTTTTAATGGTGGCTGTGATATAAATGTTAACTGTGGTGCAGGTGTGTTTTTTTTAATGGTGGCTGTGATATAAATGTTAACTGTGGTGCAGGTGTGTGTTTTTTAATGGTGGCTGTGATATAAATGTTAACTGTGGTGCAGGTGTGTTTTTTTAATGGTGGCTGTGATATAAATGTTAACTGTGCTGCAGGTGTGTTTTTTTAATGGTGGCTGTGATATAAATGTTAACTGTGCTGCAGGTGTGTTTTTTAATGGTGGCTGTGATATAAATGTTAACTGTGGTGCAGGTGTGTGTTTTTAATGGTGGCTGTGATATAAATGTTAACTGTGGTGCAGGTGTGTTTTTTTAATGGTGGCTGTGATATAAATGTTAACTGTGCTGCAGGTGTGTGTTTTTAATGGTGGCTGTGATATAAATGTTAACTGTGGTGCAGGTGTGTGTTTTTAATGGTGGCTGTGATATAAATGTTAACTGTGGTGCAGGTGTGTGTTTTTAATGGTGGCTGTGATATAAATGTTAACTGTGGTGCAGGTGTGTGTTTTTTAATGGTGGCTGTGATATAATGTTAACTGTGCTGCAGGTGTGTTTTTTTAATGGTGGCTGTGATATAAATGTTAACTGTGGTGCAGGTGTGTTTTTTAATGGTGGCTGTGATATAAATGTTAACTGTGGTGCAGGTGTGTGTTTTTAATGGTGGCTCTGATATAAATGTTAACTGTGCTGCAGGTGTGTGTTTTTAATGGTGGCTCTGATATAAATGTTAACTGTGCTGCAGGTGTGTTTTTAATGGTGGCTGTGATATAAATGTTAACTGTGCTGCAGGTGTGTTTTTTTAATGGTGGCTCTGATATAATGTTAACTGTGCTGCAGGTGTGTTTTTAATGGTGGCTCTGATATAAATGTTAACTGTGGTGCAGGTGTGTGTTTTTAATGGTGGCTCTGATATAAATGTTAACTGTGCTGCAGGTGTGTTTTTTTAATGGTGGCTGTGATATAAATGTTAACTGTGCTGCAGGTGTGTGTTTTTAATGGTGGCTCTGATATAAATGTTAACTGTGCTGCAGGTGTGTTTTTTTAATGGTGGCTGTGATATAAATGTTAACTGTGGTGCAGGTGTGTTTTTTTAATGGTGGCTGTGATATAAATGTTAACTGTGCTGCAGGTGTGTTTTTTTAATGGTGGCTGTGATATAAATGTTAACTGTGCTGCAGGTGTGTGTTTTTAATGGTGGCTGTGATATAAATGTTAACTGTGCTGCAGGTGTGTGTTTTTTAATGGTGGCTGTGATATAAATGTTAACTGTGCTGCAGGTGTGTTTTTTTAATGGTGGCTGTGATATAAATGTTAACTGTGCTGCAGGTGTGTGTTTTTAATGGTGGCTGTGATATAAATGTTAACTGTGCTGCAGGTGTGTTTTTTAATGGTGGCTGTGATATAAATGTTAACTGTGCTGCAGGTGTGTTTTTTTAATGGTGGCTGTGATATAAATGTTAACTGTGGTGCAGGTGTGTTTTTTAATGGTGGCTGTGATATAAATGTTAACTGTGGTGCAGGTGTGTTTTTTAATGGTGGCTGTGATATAAATGTTAACTGTGCTGCAGGTGTGTTTTTTAATGGTGGCTGTGATATAAATGTTAACTGTGCTGCAGGTGTGTTTTTTTAATGGTGGCTGTGATATAAATGTTAACTGTGCTGCAGGTGTGTGTTTTTTAATGGTGGCTGTGATATAAATGTTAACTGTGGTGCAGGTGTGTTTTTTTAATGGTGGCTGTGATATAAATGTTAACTGTGGTGCAGGTGTGTTTTTTTAATGGTGGCTGTGATATAAATGTTAACTGTGCTGCAGGTGTGTTTTTTAATGGTGGCTGTGATATAAATGTTAACTGTGCTGCAGGTGTGTTTTTTTAATGGTGGCTGTGATATAAATGTTAACTGTGCTGCAGGTGTGTTTTTTAATGGTGGCTGTGATATAAATGTTAACTGTGCTGCAGGTGTGTTTTTTTAATGGTGGCTGTGATATAAATGTTAACTGTGCTGCAGGTGTGTGTTTTTTAATGGTGGCTGTGATATAAATGTTAACTGTGCTGCAGGTGTGTTTTTTTAATGGTGGCTGTGATATAAATGTTAACTGTGCTGCAGGTGTGTGTTTTTTAATGGTGGCTGTGATATAAATGTTAACTGTGCTGCAGGTGTGTTTTTTTAATGGTGGCTGTGATATAAATGTTAACTGTGGTGCAGGTGTGTGTTTTTTAATGGTGGCTGTGATATAAATGTTAACTGTGCTGCAGGTGTGTTTTTTTAATGGTGGCTGTGATATAAATGTTAACTGTGCTGCAGGTGTGTGTTTTTTAATGGTGGCTGTGATATAAATGTTAACTGTGGTGCAGGTGTGTGTTTTTAATGGTGGCTGTGATATAAATGTTAACTGTGGTGCAGGTGTGTGTTTTTTAATGGTGGCTGTGATATAAATGTTAACTGTGGTGCAGGTGTGTGTTTTTAATGGTGGCTGTGATATAAATGTTAACTGTGGTGCAGGTGTGTTTTTTTAATGGTGGCTGTGATATAAATGTTAACTGTGCTGCAGGTGTGTGTTTTTTTAATGGTGGCTCTGATATAAATGTTAACTGTGGTGCAGGTGTGTGTTTTTAATGGTGGCTGTGATATAAATGTTAACTGTGGTGCAGGTGTGTTTTTTAATGGTGGCTGTGATATAAATGTTAACTGTGCTGCAGGTGTGTTTTTTTAATGGTGGCTGTGATATAAATGTTAACTGTGCTGCAGGTGTGTTTTTTTAATGGTGGCTGTGATATAAATGTTAACTGTGGTGCAGGTGTGTGTTTTTAATGGTGGCTGTGATATAAATGTTAACTGTGGTGCAGGTGTGTTTTTTTAATGGTGGCTGTGATATAAATGTTAACTGTGGTGCAGGTGTGTGTTTTTAATGGTGGCTGTGATATAAATGTTAACTGTGGTGCAGGTGTGTTTTTTTAATGGTGGCTGTGATATAAATGTTAACTGTGCTGCAGGTGTGTGTTTTTTTAATGGTGGCTCTGATATAAATGTTAACTGTGCTGCAGGTGTGTTTTTTTAATGGTGGCTCTGATATAAATGTTAACTGTGGTGCAGGTGTGTTTTTTTAATGGTGGCTGTGATATAAATGTTAACTGTGGTGCAGGTGTGTTTTTTTTAATGGTGGCTCTGATATAAATGTTAACTGTGCTGCAGGTGTGTTTTTTTAATGGTGGCTCTGATATAAATGTTAACTGTGCTGCAGGTGTGTTTTTTTAATGGTGGCTGTGATATAAATGTTAACTGTGGTGCAGGTGTGTTTTTTTAATGGTGGCTCTGATATAAATTTTAGAAAGGTAGCTCAATCATGTTGAGTGTAGTTTTGAGCGCTGAGTTTAAACTATCCACATGACAGTCTACTGATTCAGCTTTCCAAATGTGAAAGATATCAGGCTGTCTATCTTCGAGTTCAGTCATAGTGGAGGTGTTGATGTGTCACCGTTGTGATAAATAAGGTGTTTGTTCCTCTAAACACGTCTATGAAAGTGTAAACTTAATTTATTGATCAGAGACCACTGATGTAAGAGGCATGTTGTCAATATTTGTGACAGCAAAACCACGTGCAAGAACCAAATCAAGGGTATTTCCACTAATGTGCGTTAAGTCCTGAATGCATTGCTGGAATCCTAATGCATCCACAATTTCCATAAATGATTTGCAGAGGGGATCAGAAGGCTTATTAATATGAATATCAAAGTCACCAATAATCAGAAAGTTATCTGCACTAGTTGACAAATTCGAGATTAACGCACTGAATTCATGCAGGAATTCAGAATATGGGCCAGGAGGCCTATATACAGTGACAAAGTAATTTGGCTGATTTTTCTTTTTCTGACCTTGGCAATACTTAGCATCATGGGCTTAGCAGAGGTTCAGATGCTCAAATGAGTTATATTTGTGACCCCCAACAGCGGATAAGCTGAACCTAGATCAGTGATTTTCAACCTTTTTTGAGCCGCGGCACCGTTTTTATATTTACAAAATCCTGCGGCACACCACCAACCAAAATAATATTATAATGCTATTACCTCTGGTTTTGCGCAAAACCCAATTATCGCAATAAAAAGCGATACAGAAAACATTTCGAAAATCCTCAAACATTTTGCGCTCTGATCTCAAGTAGTGCTGTCACGATTAGGAATTTCTGGAGACGATTAATTGTCAAATAATTGCGATTGACGAATATATTGTCTTTTTTTTCTTTTTTCCCCCTTTATATTCTACTATTGTAGTATAATTACACAACTCTGGAAGAACGTTTGGCTTCTGTGAGTGGAGAAACTGGGAATGGTGCAACATTTTTTTTATCTTCATTTTACATACAGTCCCAACCTTTTCTGATTTGTGGTTGTTTCTGTTGCATTTCTGAAATTGTTTCTCCTCATCAGTCACGTTTTGTGCTTAAACACTACATTAAGCTTAAGATTGAACAAATAAATACCTTTGGAAAATAACAGCTGTTAAAGTTCAGAGTTCTCACCTGCTTTTTGTGATCTCTGCGTCTGGACATTGTTTTTTTTTTGTGGCTCAGTTGATTCATATATTCTCATTTTTTAAAATATGTTTTTAAAGATATTTGACCGTTTATTTCATCTCATGATCTCATAAATTCAGCATACGACGCGCACATGGTGTGAACAGGATGGTAACGGCAGAATCACACCTTTAGAGAAAGTTCAGAGAGAAGTAAAAGCTTCACGTTTCCGTTTTAATGTTCACTCGGGTTAAAATCCTCTCTCTGCTCCGCGCTCGAGGCGCACTGAACCTGCATTCAGGAATCTCCCTCACCCACCCCCTCCCCTCCCTCACCCACCCCCTCCCTCGCAGTCTGCAGCCTAACTCCGCACGCACACACAGACACACACACCGACAGCTCCGCGTTTTAGACGGCTTTTGAAGAAGACTGCACTGTTTTAATCGGGCATCAGCCTCCTTGTTATTGTCCCGCCTTAAGACGAGAGCGAGGCTGCAGCACATTTGACATCAGATTCTGAGTCGTTTTATGCTTTGTGGATAAAATAAATAATTCACGGTAATCGCGAATATGAAAAATACCCACGGCACCCCTGACGATCGATCACGGCACCCTAGGGTGCCGCAGCACCCCGGTTGAGAATCACTGACCTAGATATTTAAATAAGCGCAGCACCCCCGCTTTGCTTCACATCACGAGGTACGTGACTAAATGTCTATGCTGGTGGGTAGGCCTCATTTAAGGGGAGGACAGCTGTAGGTTTAAGCCAGGTTTCCAAGTTTCCAGATATCCAAGTGATGATCAATAATTAGATCATTATTCTAATGATTTTGATGTTAATGAAACTCAAATTAAGGACCTCAGTGGGGTTGACCATTGAAGTGTTTGGGTTTATGGGTGGTTCTCAAGTAGCATATATGATACCTGGAAGTAGGTTTCGGTTTGAGACATTCCATGCGAGTTATAGGTTGCAGACAGTCTTTATTGCTGGATAGGGTTGGGTATCGAGAACAGGTTCTTTTCAGGTATTGTTAAGATTGTATTGTATTGTTACTGTTTCATTAATGATTCCCTTATGGGTTCCTCGGAGCGGTCATTTTTTGGGGGGGTGTTTGTCAGGAAAATGATCATGTCTCTCCGTTGATTACAGAACCCCTGCAGGGTCTGTAATCAGCTGTTTCTGCAGTGCAGCTTTTCTTTGAAGCTTGAAGAAATGAAGCATTGAGCCAACCTGCAGCTTCGTTGATTCATTATTTTCTTTGGCTTTATCTTAACTTTCCCCCCTAAAACCCCAAAGAGCATATGTCTGTGAGTACTATTTAACTTTTTATGTTAAACCGACCTGTTATGGTCTTTTGAAACAGTTGATCAACATTTTTATAACTTAAAAATGGGACCGATGCTATCGCATTAGCATGTCTATGGTATTTTCAATGTTAAAGTTAGCATTAAGCTGTTCGCATCTCAGCACGTTTGTGGGCTTTTGTTTTCTGTATAATAATTAATGGCTCAGTGTTTGTTGTTGTAAAAGAGTCAGATGTGTTACAAATTGTAATTTTAAAATTGATTTTTGTTTATATATTCGTAATAATAATAATAATAACTAATGCTACAATGCAGTTTTAGAGAAAGACAAAAAAAAAAAAAAAACCTGAAAGAAAATGCTTTTGGCAACAACTCCAGATTTTATTTATTTTTATGTCCAGAGATCAAGGATCCAGTGACCAATTTCATATTTATTTAATTTAAGACTCAGTAAAATGTTGACATCGAAAACCTGTAAAGCCTACTTTTAGTACACCGAAAATTCACAAGAGGTATGGATAAGGGAATCGATAAAGAATAGCACCGATATGCAAAATTGATAATCTTATCGATATAGATAAAACCTTAGCAATACCCATCCCTATTGCAGGAACAGCCAACAGGCCACCCTCAATTTCAACATCATCCAATGTAGTAATGGGAAATAAGTTTGCAAAGCATATTCCTCTGATTTTTATGGACACGTCTGCGGAAGCAGGCCACAGTCTCAACTTGTTGAATTTTCCTCCCTGGCAGATAAACTGCACTATCACCATAGTGAATTTTCTGCACCAATTTCCCCGCTAAGCTAATGGATTCCACTCCCACATTTGTCATAAGCCTTGCAGGGTCTCTAATCACCTGCTCTGTGGCCTGCTGTGACCATCTTGCATCAGCAAGCCATGGCGGCCACAGAATAAGGTCAGTTATCAAAACTAAAGCCTTGCTGTCTACAAAATTGCACCAGCCACCCATTTAGCGATGTCAGCCTGCTAAATGTGTCCTCATTACCCCGGGAGGGGACCAAAGACTATTAATCGATATTGACACATGCATTGAACTTTGAACTTACCCAGCAGCCACTGTGGTGTTAAACTCAAAACTGGCTTATAATTTGAACCACAGATTTACTAGATAGGGTCAAGCTGTACAAAAGGCCTGCCCCTAGCGGATCACGGCCCCGCCATCTTGACAGGTTGAAGCGCTGCAGTGGTCTCACGCTGTCAGTGTTACATGCACTGGCGTTACATGCCTGGTCTTGAGTGGCTTATTCTACTCTTCTTTTTGCAAAAACCTGATGGATTTGAATCACATGTGCTTCCATGAGCAAACCTTGAACCTTTGTGCACATGCGTGAACTTTTTCATGCCTGATTGCGTCATTTCCTGGTAAGCAGTCTTTGTGTGGGACATGTGTTGTGTGCTCGGCGGATTTTAATTTCAAGGAAAAAGACGGAATGACTGGAGCAGCGCGGCATCACATTTTGCCAGAAACTGGGCGACAGCCAGGTGGAAGCCATTCGGATTATTCAGATGGCTTTTGGTGACGATGCTCTGGGCATCACACAGATTAAGGAGCGGTACAACCGGTTTAAAGACGTCCGCACAACGGTGGAGAGCGAGCCACGCTCCGGTCGGCCATCAACATGCTGAAATGACCGGATCATTTCCAAAGTGAATGCTGTGGTGATGTGGGACCATCGTGTGACTGTCCGAGAAATTACAGAAGAGGTGGACATTAGCACTTTTTTGGCACATTCCACTGTGACAGATTTGGTCATGAAAAGTGGCGGCAAAACTCATGCTGCTGGTGATGGCGGAGCAGAAGTGCCTTTGTGTTGAAGTCTCACAGGACATGCTGTGACATGCCCACCTCTTCCACAATTTCTCAGATAGTCACACGACTGAAAAGTCACCGAAAGCCGTCTGAATCATCTGAATGGTTTCCACCTGGCTGTCGCCCAGTTTCTGGCAAAATTTGATGCGGCGCTGCTCCAGTCATTCCGTCTTTTTCCTTGAAATTAAAATCCGCCGAACGCACTACACATGTCCTCACACAAAGGCTGCTTACCAGAAAATGATGCAGTCAACAGGTGTGAAAAAGTTCACGCATGCGCACGAAGGTTCAAGGTTGGCTCATGCAAACACACGTGATTCAAATCCATCAGGTTTTGGCAAAAAAATAAAAAGGTTGGATACTTTTCTAACAGACCTCGTATTCTACTCTTCCTTTTTTTTTTTTTTTTAGATATTTTGATATACCTTAGTAAACACTAGTAGAGTTCTACCTTAGAAATGGAATATATTCTAGAAGACATACCTTACTGAATGTTCATTCATGCTCTGCTCTTGTAGTCACTGTCAATTCTCTGGCACTGACTCCGCTGTTATTTACATTTAAGACGGGAAAACTTAAGCTTAAGTCAATTCATATACATAGATTCAATTTCTGAAGTCATATTTATCATAAGTGTTTGTTTCTCCCTATAAGGGTGCGACTGGAGCGTAAAGTGGAGCTCCTGTCAATAGAAAACTCATGTTATCAGTCAACTCTCTGCTGAGTCCTTTTTTTATTTTCTCGCTTGCTGCAAAAGTAGCGAAAGTCTGACCAGCTGTTTTTGATATGTCTAATGGTCTAGTTTAAAGATATGAAGAAAACTTTAGGGGACATTTTATGGCCACGGGATCCCCTCAGACAGTGGACTAGCTGAGAATCTCTCTTAACTGAGCAAAGTGATGAATGCATGTGATCGGTGAGCCACAAATTCTGAATCACACTTCGCAAACAGAATTTCCAGTTTTGCTAATGTTTTTCACAAATGAAAAAAAAACAATATACTGCCAAATACACATTTATTTGTAAAAACAACACACAAGTTAACAAATCAAAAATTTGTCTATCACAAAAAGCACAGGTACAAATCAAGGGATCACCCTCTGTGCATTTTGTAAGTATTAATGCAACAAATTTAAGTCCATACAGATGTGTTTTTGTCAATAGTGGCTGTGATTAAAAATGTCAACTGTAGTGCAGGTTTATTTTTTACTTTGTGTCGAGGTTTCTAACTGTGGTGCAGGTTTGTTTGGTTTTTTTACTTTGTGTCGAGGTTTCTAACTGTGGTGCAGGTTTGTTTGGTTTTTTACTTTGTGTCGAGGTTTCTAACTGTGGTGCAGGTTTGTTTGGTTTTTTACTTTGTGTCGAGGTTTCTAACTGTGGTGCAGGTTTGTTTGGTTTTTTACTTTGTGTCGAGGTTTCTAACTGTGGTGCAGGTTTGTTTGGTTTTTTACTTTGTGTCGAGGTTTCTAACTGTGGTGCAGGTTTGTTTGGTTTTTTACTTTGTGTCGAGGTTTCTAACTGTGGTGCAGGTTTGTTTGGTTTTTTACTTTGTGTCGAGGTTTCTAACTGTGGTGCAGGTTTGTTTGGTTTTTTACTTTGTGTCGAGGTTTCTAACTGTGGTGCAGGTTTGTTTGGTTTTTTACTTTGTGTCGAGGTTTCTAACTGTGGTGCAGGTTTGTTTGGTTTTTTACTTTGTGTCGAGGTTTCTAACTGTGGTGCAGGTTTGTTTGGTTTTTTACTTTGTGTCGAGGTTTCTAACTGTGGTGCAGGTTTGTTTGGTTTTTTACTTTGTGTCGAGGTTTCTAACTGTGGTGCAGGTTTGTTTGGTTTTTTACTTTGTGTCGAGGTTTCTAACTGTGGTGCAGGTTTGTTTGGTTTTTTACTTTGTGTCGAGGTTTCTAACTGTGGTGCAGGTTTGTTTGGTTTTTTACTTTGTGTCGAGGTTTCTAACTGTGGTGCAGGTTTGTTTGTTTTTTTTACTTTGTGTCGAGGTTTCTAACTGTGGTGCAGGTTTGTTTGTTTTTTTACTTTGTGTCGAGGTTTCTAACTGTGGTGCAGGTTTGTTTGGTTTTTTACTTTGTGTCGATGTTTCTAACTGTGGTGCAGGTTTGTTTGGTTTTTTACTTTGTGTCGAGGTTTCTAACTGTGGTGCAGGTTTGTTTGGTTTTTTTACTTTGTGTCGAGGTTTCTAACTGTGGTGCAGGTTTGTTTGTTTTTTTACTTTGTGTTGAGGTTTCTAACTGTGGTGCAGGTTTGTTTGGTTTTTTACTGTGTCGAGGTTTCTAACTGTGGTGCAGGTTTGTTTGTTTGTATGCATATAGCATCAGGGTTGTCGGGCCGCAATTTATTCGCCGCAACGTAACTTCGCACCTATTGCTCGCAGAAACTTCATATTTGGTGGGTACATGCCTTGAAGGAGTACTTCACATGGGTTCCAAGGCCAGTGACCTTGACCTACTTTTCAAGGTCACCAGTGGTCACAACTGTCAAATCCTTTGCTGCAATGTAACTTCACACCTACTGCTCGCAGAAACTTCATATTTGGTGGGTACATGGTGGTGTACATTTATATAGTGCTTTTCCGTCTGTATCAGACGCTCAAAGCACTTTACAATAATGCCTCACATTCACCCCGATGTCAGGGTGCTGCTATACAAGGCGCTCACTACACACCGGGAGCAGTAGGGGATTAAAGGCCTTGCCCAAGGGCCCTTAGTGATTTTCCAGTCAGGCGGGGATTTGAACCCATGATTTTCTGGACTCAAGCCCAACACCTTAACCACTAGACCATCACCTCCCCTGGTACATGCCTTGGAGTACTTCACATGGGTTTGAAGGCCAGTGACCTTGACCTACTTTTGAAGGTCACCAGTAGTCACGACTGTCAAATCATTCGCCACAATGTAGCTTTGCACCTATTGCTCGTAGAAACTTCATACTTTGTGGGTACATGCCTTGGAGGAGTACTTCACATGGGCTCGAAGGCTGGGGACCTTGACCTCTGTTTCAAGGACACCAGTGGTTGCATTTGTTTTGAAGGCTGGCGACCGTGACCGACTTTTTATGGTCACTGTTTGTCACATCCTCCAAATAAATATTATTCCAATCTCCAATTTTTTCATTGTATATCCCAGTTTGCATCAAACACAAAAGGCTTAAACCAAATACCCACCCCGTACAAGTACATATTACTACACTTTGCATGAAAATATTGCGCACGGAGCATTTCGTGATGAATGTCTCTAGTTTACTCTGCAGAAATGTTTAACAGTGGTGCAAGTTGCTTTGCAGAGATATGTTTAACAGTGGTGCAGGTACAGTGAGGAAAATAAGTATTTGAACACCCTGCAATTTTGCAAGTTCTCCCACTTAGAAATCATGGAGGGGTCTGAAATTTTCATCTTAGGTGCATGTCCACTGTGAGAGACATCATCTAAAAAAAAATTGGTAATCACAATGTATGATTTTTTTTAATGATTTATTTGGATGTTACTGCTGCAAATAAGTATTTGAACACGTGTGAAAATTAATGTTAATATTTGGTACAGTAACCTTTGTTTGCAATTACAGAGGTCAAACATTTCCTATAGTTTTCACACACTGCAGCAGGGATTTTGGTCCACTCCTCCATACAGATCTTCTTTAGATCTTTCAGGTTTGGAGTTTCAGCTCCCTCCAAAGATTTTCTATTGAGTTCAGGTCTGGAGACTGGCCAGGCCACTCCAGGACCTTGAAATGCTTCTTACAGAGCCCCTCCTTAGTTTCCCTGGCTGTGTGTTTGGGGTCATTGTCATGCTGAAGACCCAGCCATGACCCATCTTCAGTGCTCTTGAGGGAAGGAGGTTGTTTGCCAAAATCTCGCAATACATGACCCCATCCATCCTCCCTTCAATACGGTGCAGTCGTCCTGTCCCCTTTGCAGAAGAGCACCCCCAGAGTATGATGTTTCCACCCCCATGCTTCACGGTTGGGAATAAATAATCATAACAGTTGTTGTCTTCTACCAAGCTGTTTGCCTGTTGTCCTGTAGTCCATCCCAGCCTTGTGCAGGTCTACAGTTTTGTCCCTGGTGTCCTTAGACAGCTCTTTGGTCTTGGCTATGGTGAACAGGTTGGAGTGTGATTGAGTGTGTGAACAGGTGTCTTTTATACAGGTAACAAGTTCAAACAGGTGCAATTAATACAGGTAAAGAGTGCAGAATAAGAGGACTTCTTAAAGAATAATTACCAGGTCTGTGAGAGACAGAATTCTTGCTGGTTGGTAGGTGATCAAATACTTATTTGCAGCAGTAACATACAAATAAATTATTAAAAAAATCATACATTGTGATTTCTGGATTTTTTTTTTTTTTTTTTTTTAGATTGTCTCTCACAGTGGACATATACCTAAGATGAAACCTTCAGACTCCTCCATGATTTCTAAGTGGTAGAACTTGCAAAACTGCAGGGTGTTCAAATACTTATTTTCCTCACTGTATATATATAATATATATAATATTAGCAGCGATTTATTTTTAAGTGGTGCATGTTTGTTTCCTTTTTAAATTTTCAGATGTTTTTTACAGTGCACTTTTAAAAACATCTCTGCAAAGTAAACAATAAACAATCCTGCACCAATGTTAAAAAGATCTCTGCCAAAACAAAAAAATAAACAAACTTGGATGGATGGATGAGATTTGTCATTGTCATTACAAGTGCAACAACAATGAGATTACGTCTACACACAAATTGCCACAGACAAGATACAGCATTTAATCCACAGTGATTACTTGTTTACCGTAATAATGGCACACATCAGAATTAAGACAACACATATACATTTGACATCGTTTATGTGCATTAAACTTGAAACAGTCCGTTTTCCGAATTGAGGCAATGTGAGTGTGTGGTAGCTGCAGCAACATGTAGTTGCACCGCCGCAAGCTTGGGGGGAACGGGGACCTACAGCAGCTAAAACTGCATAGCCCCCGGAGGGGGAAGGGAGTGGCGTGAGTGGCGTCTGGGATGGTGTGGTGGATGGGGACAGGAGGGGGTATAGGGGGGGAGGTGGAGCATGCTTTCAGTCTCTGTCCATGTGAGTCAGTTTCTGTCTGTGTGTACTGGAGTTTAGAAAGATAAGAAGGCAGCCAAATGTTCACCAAGGCCATAGAAATTCTTCTGGAGGAAATCAACGGGGCGTTTTGTCCTTCAGAGGCTGATAAGCCTGCCATGTTTATGGTTGAGCACTGAAAAACACCTTTACACCTCACATGAACAAACCAGATCCAATTATGAATATTCCCTGGTCCCTGAAATCTTTCACTCTCTCCTGCAAGGCGCGCATTTGCTCCAAGATGTTGTCTAATTTGTATCTGAGTTCAAGGGTTAACGCAGTCTGAAAATGCATCACCTTGCCCAACTCATTAATCATGACGGACAAGTAAGGGTTTTGGTGGCAGCCGTCTTGCCAATTTTCCGGTAGGTTAGGGCAGCACATAAGCCAATAAGTACCAGCCCTCCTACTGTGAATCCAAATATGAATAAATTCTCGCCATCCTCCACAGAGAATGGCACAAAGCATGCAACACACCACTCCCATGTGTCGAGAACATAGCCCACAGGGTAAGTTCCATCCGGGCATGCAGGGTCCCCCGCCCCGATCTACTTGTAGCAAAAATGGTGTCAGTAGCATTCAGAGACCAGTTGATCAATTCCATGATTAATCCAATATAGTTTGAAGAATTCACAGTCTGGTGAAGTAGGGACTTTGAAGGTTGGAGCAGACATAGAGGTGGAGATGTGACCGCCCTCGCCGGAGTCCTAAGCACAACCACTGTTAAAGATATATCACAGCAGTAGAAAAAAAACCCCTGCACCACTGATAAAAACATCTCTGCTAAGTAAAAAAAAAATAAATAAACAAACCTGTTTCTTTACTATATCTATGTAATATAAATGTTTTCTTTACTGTAAATATGTGACCCTCAACATTAACGGTTCTCCGATTGTCTGGGACAAGTGTGATTGGTCAACACAGATCTTCTGTAACGTTGCACAAATTGGACAAGTCCCATTTTTCTTTCTGAAATGTTCAAATTATTTCTTTTTTCACATCTTTATGAGCTTTGGAGCTTTCTCTCACCATAAACACTGGCAGTTTGTAAAACTGCAGACAGTAAGTTCTAAAACGACTGCACATGTGACAGATCACATCTCCTGTCTTTGTTTTTCTTTTAATGTCTTTATGTTTTTAATGTCATGCAGTAGGACAGTGTAACAGTGACCACATGAATTTCTTGCTTGTCTACCTGTGATCATCATGGCCCGCCCCCCATGGATCGGCATGCATGTGAACCGCGCGTTTTTCTTTTTTTCTTTTTTTTCGTAACGGTGGCTTGTTTTTAACGTGCTAACTGCGTTAATTTTGATTGGATCCAGTGGAGGGGCAGCGCGTCACTTGCATGTTGTGTGTGTAGCCTTGAATAAATGAAAACTGAGTGAATCTGTCAAGAATAGTCAGTTAAAAGTGCACATTCTCTCGCTTCATCTGTGAGGTGGAGCAGCAGGGGATCGACACACTGCACCGTGTGTTTTAAAAAAATACACAAACACACGATAAATGCACAATAAGATGAATAACAGTGTACGTCTGTCTCGCTGTTTGATAGGTGATAAGAACCATTGGAAAGCTGCATTTTTGTAGCAATTTTAAAGACATTTTTAATAATAATAATAATACTAATCAGCAGCAGCAGGAAACCAATCGATTGCCTACTCTAGGTTGGGAATGAGGTCTTGCCCCAAGTGAAGGAGTTCAAGTACCTCTGGGTCTTGTTCACGAGTGAGGGGACAATGGAGCGTGAGATTGGCCGCAGAATCGGTGCAGCAGGGCGGTGTTACATTCACTCTGCCATACTGTTGTGACAAAAAAAAGGGAGCTGAGCCAAAAGGAGAGTACAAGCAGCCGAAATGGGTTTACTCTGGAGGGTGGCTGGTGTCTCCCTTAGAGATAGGGTGAGAGGTTCGGTCATCTGTGGGGAGCTCGGAGTAGAGCCGCTGCTTGTTCCCATTGAAGGGAGCCAGCTGAGGTGGTTCAGGTATCTGGTAAGGATGCCTCCTGGGCGCTTTCCTAGGGAGGTGTTCCAGGCACGTCCATCTGGGAAGAGACCCTGGGGAAGACCCAGGACTAGGTGGAGATATCTCTCCACCTAGTCCTGGGTACATCTCGGGATCCCCCAGTCAGAGGTGGTCAGTGTGGCCCAGGAAAGGGAAGTCTGGGGTCCCTGCTGGAGCTGTTGACCCTGTGACCTAAACCTGGGAAAGCGGTTGAAGATGAGTGATGAGATAAGAGTGATGATAATAATATTAACCAGATTGTAATACCTTGAAAAAGATTTTTTTCATTATATAGTATTATTTTTATTGTTATTGACTTGCTATTTGTAATGTTTAAGAAAAAATTAATTTTTCCTGAAACTCAGTAGCTTCATAAGACTTTTGTTTAAAAAATGACTATGAATTACAGATACATGTAGAGGCACCACGGTCTTGTTTTCTTGTTTGTTGGTTGAGGGACTAAAGGTCTAAAATATAACACTTACCAACACGACCCCCCCCCCCCCCCCCCACGACTGCTTCGGTGATTGTAGCCAAAAACAAAGCAGTCAAACATTTCTCCTTGGAAGTGATGCTGTGTCTGTACAGACTGTTCCCAGATGTGGTCAGATCTCACGACATCACGCGGGGTCGAAGGAGACTGCGCTGCCCTGTTGGTCTTTTCAGGCAGCTGGCGCTCGGAGTCTGCCGCACCTTGTTGCCAAACCCACCAACATTTGACAAGTCAGGATAGTAATGGGACAAGTGGGTCTCTCATTCTGCTTGTCCTGTAGGACATGTCCCTGTCCATGTTTAATGTGTACAGCAGATATGTTTGCATTCCTCCAAATTCATGTATTTAATCATTTTTAATGTCTTGAGTTTTTGTAAATTTTGTAACACATTTGTGCACAATTTGCTGAGTTTTTTTATTTTTCAGTTTTTTGATGGTGTGGTTTGATCTGTGCCCTTATACCTTTTTAAAACATAAAAAAGAAAAGACTTCTCTTCATTTTTGCCTGTTTGGCATCACAGTGCTATGAACTGTGGGTAATTCCCTGAGCCACAGTCTCATCATGGCTTATGGAAGGCGAACAGCGTGTCTGTCTGAGAGCCCTCCGGCACGTTGGCCCCCGCACGCTCCAGAGTGCGTGTGGATGGATGTTGGGAACGAGACGTGGTCGTCTTCCTCCTGCTCGTTTTTTGTTGGTTCATTCCTTTTTTCGGCACAGATGTAACAGATGTCTTTATTTAGCTCTTTTTAAAGCGGTGGTAGATCTGTCTGTGATGCAGAGAAGGTGAAAGGCCGGTTTTGCGTAACAGCAGTGCGTCACGGTGGCGTTGGCGGCACGGCGGCATCAGCATCACTACTGAGTGAATTTCCATGCCGGCTAAAAATAGCTGCAGCGGTTGAGTCGTCCTCAGCCGTGAGACAGATGGTTCCTGCAGTAATCTGTAGAGATCATGAAGAGCACATGAGGGTCGTTGTGCTCGTGTTGCATGTGTTAGATTTGGTCTGATTTCCTTCTCAGAGAGGAAGTCTTGGAGGCGAGAAGCACGTTCAGGGAGCTGTGCGTGTCGACGGTCAGTGGAATAAATAGTTGAGCAGAAGGATGAAGCCGGCGGATGCAGTGAGGCCGACTTTGCTCTGCCTTGAGCGCTGCTGCCTGTCCTACTTTAAACATCCCAAATAGGTACACAAACTGTGCTGGGAAGAATGAGCTGGAACGACTCATGTAGGGCAAGAAGCAGCAAACGCGCTGCCAGGTCCTAGCAGGCGCCCTGTCCGCCACAGCACGTGAGAGTCAGAGGGCCTGAGGTCCTATACATCATATTGTTTACATAGATATACACACACATATATACGTCCACACACAGAGGTGCACTGATCTCCAACATCTTCAACCCATCATTAAAAAACATATTTGTCATTTGGAAAACTTTAAAGTTATGTTGTGATGGCCTCGCAGCCTCAATCATCTTCCCTACATGTCTTGGTCAACCAAGGAAGACATTTGGCCTGGTGGCCTCTTCCACCAGCAAATCACACCATTTGGAACATAATTTTGAAAGAACGTGACTTTTGCAAAGTGGCATAACTGAAACTTGGGGGAATGATCGTACATACTGAAGTGTAAATTCAGCACATTTCAAGAAATTTGCTGGACATTTGTAGGATGTATTACAATTTTTGTGTTCTGTTTTTTTTTGGGGGGGGGGGGTCACCCTGTATGTATCTGCTGCAGCGTCCCCTTGTCCTTCTCCAGCTACTGAGGTCCTCAACACTCAGACACTTGAGTGCTGAATCATGCACAGAAACAACACAGTGAACAGGAGTCTGCTTCTGTCGGGTCACCCCTCGGCGTCTGTCGGGTCACCTGTTAGAGCTACATGATGTAGCTTCTCCATTCCATGGCGTCACACATCCGAGACCAGCGGCAGCAGAATTAGTCCATGGGCCAAGCAGGTTTTCGGTACCACTTAAGGTGACTAAACCACACTTAGAATCCAACCTCAGTGTATCATGGCCTACACAAAAATGTATTATAGACATCCCAGGGTGGTAGCTGCAGCCAGGTAGGGGTCAGTGAAAAATTACACAGAGGTTAAACTTTAAAAATGCTCCAATCATGTTGAAAACTATATCACACCACTTGTCTGGTCATAATGATTCCAAAAAGGTATAGTTTGGACTATCTGTGATGGAATGTTTTGGAGTTATAGGGTAAAAACAGCAAAAATGGTGACAACGGTCAATTTCAGTTTGTACAGGGGTCAAATATTAAAGTTGCTCCAATTTCAGTAAAAATTATGCAAATTATGGTTTGAAATTAATGGATTAATTAATGAAATAGTTTTGTGTTGAATGTTTGATCTCCAAGGTAAAGGTCAAACAAGGTCAACATCTATTGAATTCTATGACATGTGACACGTTACCCTGTAACATGATAACGAAGCATGGCAGATGGTGCAAACTATTCCTTTTTAGAACCCTATTAACCCAAACAATAATTTGCATCACTTTTTTACTGAATTTTAGCAGCTTTAACTTTTGACCCTTGTATAAACTGAAATTGACCTTTTGTCACCATTTTTGCTGTTTTTCCCCATAACTCCAGAACATTCCATCACAGATAGTCCAGACTATACTTTTTTGGAATTGTTATGATCAGACAAATATGATATAATTTTCAACATGATTGGAGCATTTTTAAAGCTTGACCTCTGTGTAATTCTTCACTGACCCCTACCTGGCTACAGCTGCCACCCTGTGATGGCTGTCCTACATTTTTCTGTAGGCCATGATACACTGAGGCTGGATTCTAATTGTTGTTTTTTCCCCTTAAGTGGTACTGATTAGGCCAAAATTGATGACTGTCTCATGGACTAAATGATTTCCAAACACGTCCACACTGGACTCCTGTTGCGTCTTGGTCAGAACCAAAGGGTTATATGGTGTTTCACCACATATGGTGCAAATCCACAGCAGGGGTGGATCCGTGTGGGGGGGTGTATGCTCCCAAATTCATGGACCAAAAAACCGACTGAAGGTTGTTTCTGAATGCTCTGTTCAGAAACAAGACTCAACAAATTTGTACCAGACTGATTCAGTGAATGTTGTTGACCTTTTTAGCCAAAGACATTTCAGATGTTCTTGGTTTGTTGTCCTCATCACATCACATTAAAGACTGTACACGTTCAAATGAATAAAAAATGGGTTGTAAACTTTCTTTTCTCTGATTGCATTTTGTGGTGAAATATGTGGGAAATGGCACCAAAAAAAAAAAAAAAAAAAAAAAAAATAATTTCATGGGGGTGGGGTGGAGATACCCCCCCCCCCCCCCAACTGAGACACACTCACAAATCCACCTCCCCTCCCCTTTACAAAATCCTAGATCTACCCCTGATCCCCAGGAACTTCAGTTTGTTTGCCCATCAGACAGTGTCCTTGAGCATGTCGTTGGGCATCTTACATGGCAGCAGACTGAGGTCAGTGTGTGAATGTGAGGCATCATTGGAAAGCACTTCTGAAGCATATTGAAGTGCAGAGTCCTCTCAGCCCCTGACCTCTGACATCAGTAGGAATCCAGTCTACAGGATGAGCTGAAGGTACACATGGTTCTTACAGAACACACTGCTTTGTGTGTGTGTGTGTGTGTGTGTGTGTTGTCATGGTGATAGCTGGAGGCGGTGATTCAGCCTCACATGTCATTAGTGTGTCTCTGGGCTGAGCAGATAATGACATGCTGCGTTTGATGGTGTGGGAGCAGCACCCGGGTGACTTTGGGGTTCTTAACCTGCTTCGGTTTATTTTAATGTCCAGTGTGTTTTTAATCTGTTTTGCTCCCAGCAGCAGGAAGTTGCACTTAAAGGAGACGATCTGAACAGCTGTGGAGGATTTTCACTCCAACCATAACTGCGCACACCCGCTGATGTATTTATTTTTCTGACGTATTCATCATCATTTGTGTAAATGTCAACGTCTGTGATGTGGACAAAAACCTTTCCAAGAGAATCGAGATCTGTGAGTTCTGGTGTTCCTCAGGGATGAGTCCTGGCTGCTGAATGTTGGTTGATGTGTCGGTGAGGGTGACTGACCTTGACCTTGTGGATGATCCTTTTGGAGTTGGTGGTTATTTTGACTGCAGATTCATTGTCTGGTTTTACGAGTTTTCTGGTTGAAGTCTCGGCCATTGGAAATGTATCTCAACTCGTAGAGATGTATCTCAGCAGTGACAGGTCACAGGTCAGAAGTGATGTCTTTGCAGGAGGGTTTTGGGGCTTCCGGTCTGACTGTATGGTTGTCAGACTTGGACTCAACTCGTCAGGATTAGGTCCTGCTCAGTCTGTGATCATTATGTCAGTATGTCTCTATTGATTTCTTTTTGTTCTGCTTTTTGATCATCTATTTTCCTTTTTTTTTTAACAGCTGTTTGTTTTCTCTTTATCCCACAATTGTCACATGTTGTTCCATTCTGGTTTAGTTTAATCTTTGATCCATGGTCTTTGATTTTTCTTCATTATTGCTTATTGTCAAAGGTTTTATTTGTGTTCATTGCAGCCGTTGGTTATGTTATACATTTTACACCTTTGCCACATAACAGTTCTATTCTAGTTTCAGCTTTTGATTTTCTTGTTGCTTTCTTTTCTATTCATGGTTGAGTATTGATCTGTTCTTGTTATTCCATGGAGCCTTTGGTTTGATTAGTTCTGCTCTGTCTTTTCTGTTTTATTGTCTCATATTAATCTGTGTCAAGATCCGGTGCAAACCTTTGTTCATTAGTTGTTCTTGGCCCAGATGTTTTAGTATTGTTTTTTGGTTATTACTCATGTCTATGTTGTCTCTTGTCTACACTCATCTTAGTTCTCATGTGTTCACACCCAGTTTCTTTTGTATCACTGTCTCCCTCTGATCACTGCACTCTCTTGTCCTGCACTTCCTCATCTCTTTTGGCCACACCCCGTTTTGTCTGTCATCTCCTAACCCACTTGTCCCTGCACTCTCTTGCCTCACACAGTGCCTCTGTGTGTTTAAGCCCTTTGAGTTTTGTGTTCTTTGCTTCTTCATTGATGTTCTATCTTCGTTCCAGCTCTTGTACCTTAGTTCCTAGCCATAGTTCCTTGTTGCCAACCGTGCCTGTTTTTCTCGACCTCGCCTTTTGTCTCAGCCCTTGTAACTCTGGTTGCCGTGCTCTGAGCTCAGCCTGTATTTTTGACAATGTCTTTGCTTTACACCTGCCTGGACCTTCACCTCGCTGACTTCCTTTTTGTGTACCAGACCCACTGCCAGAATTTCTGATAGCCTTTTTTATTCTACCACCTGCTTATGAGTCTGCATTGTGCCTCCTATCTCCTGCTGTGCCCAGCTCCCCTGAGAACCATGACACTCATGACCTAAAGTGAACAGTGGGAACCTTTGGTACCAGGTCTCTTCAGAGGATCCTTGGGTACCAGTGGTTACTAAGAGAGACTAGGAGGCAGAACATCACTAAATGGGTGAAAGTACAATAAACAATATTCCATATAAAGTGCTTTGGCCTTCTCTTCTCATGACTGGGGATCATTTTAACATCATCCACTGGCATCTCAGAGGATCAGCCATTTGTGTCTGAGCCACCTCCTGGCAGGAGCCATCGGTACCGCTGTCCTCATTCCCAGGTTCACTCCGATCGCCGGCTGCTAGATCCTGCTTTGTGAAGCAGGAATTCCAAAGGGATTCCCAATGAGTTTACTGGCTTTTGACAGCCCTTGAAACATTCAACACTCCTCAGGGCCATACCCCACCCAGTCCACCAGATATTGGAAGACCCGGCGACGAACGTCGAGGATGCTGCACACTGTCCAGGCATAGATGGCCATCCTTCCAGGCAGTAGGTGGGGGAATGGCCGGAGGGCAGAAGATGCTGGAACAGACTGGTTTCAGATGAGACACATGAAAGACAGGATGGATCCTAAGGGTCCTTGGCAATCTGAGCCTAACAGCTACAGGATTGACAATCTTATCCACAACAAATGGACCCAGCAGCACAGAAGGCCTTCCAGACCTGAGATGTAAACTGGGGCCCTTGGTCAGACACGATGTCCAGGGGAATGCCATGCTGCCAGAACACATGGTGGACCAGGAGGTTTGCAGTCTCCATTGCCGAAGATAACTTGGCCAGGGCCAGGAAGTGTGCTGCCTTTGAAAACCGGTCCAGTATGGTTAGGATGACTGTTTCCACTTGAGGGAGGCAATCCGGTGACTAAATCCAGGCAGATGTGGGACCATGGTCAGCCAGGAGTAGGAAGCGGACGAAGACCAGGTGGTTGTTGGTGAGATGATTTATTTCGGGCGTAGATAGTACAGGCATTGACAAACTCACGAGTGTCTGCTTGGACAGAGGGCCACCAGAAATGCTGCTGAACAAGGTGTATAGTTCTATGAATGCCGGGATGACAGGAGAATTTGGAGGAATGAACAAACTGTAGGATGTCAGATTTGGCTGAGGGGAGCACAAAAAGGCTGCCGGGAGGTCCCCCTGCAGGCCTGGGATGAGTTCTTTGGGCCTCCCAGATGACTCGCTCAATGTCCCAGGTGAGGGTGCCTACAATCACGTGACTGGGAAGAATGCAGTCTGGTGTAGGGGAGTAGTGCTCAGGAGCAAACTGGCAAGACAAGGCATCGGGTTTAACATTCTTGGAACCAGGTCTGTAGGTGAGAGTGAAGTTGAATCGGCCAAAAAATAAAGAAAACTTGGCCTGTCTGGAGTTAAGTCTCTTAGCATTTTGAATTTAAGCCAGGTTTTTATGATCAGTCCAAACAACAAAAGGAATTGACATACCTTCCAGCCAGTGTCTCCACCCCTCCAGTGCCTCCTTCATGGCCAAGAGTTCTCGGTCACCAACATCGTAGTTGCACTCAGCGGGATAAAGCCGCCGGGGGAAAAAAAACGCACAAGGGTGCAGTAGGTTGTTGCCCTCAGCCCGCTGGGAGAGAATGTCCCCGATCCCAGTGTTGGAGGTGTTGACCTCCATGACGAACTGGCGGTCCGGAGCGGGTTGGATAAGAACAGGAGCGGTTGTAAACCTATGTTTAAGTGACTGAAAAGCTCGTTCGGCTTCAGGGGACCATTGAAAACCGGACATGGAAGAAGTGAGTTTATAGAGAGGAGCAGCTACAAGACTAAAGTTACGGATGAAACAATGGTAAAAATGAGCAAATCCTAGGAACTGTTGAAGTTTTTTGCGATTGGAGGGTGGTGGCCACTTCACCACGGCAGAGACTTTGGCTGGATCTGGTCTAATCTGGTTGTGCTCAAATGCGAACCCTAGAAAGGACACGGAAGTTTGATGGAAGGCACATTTTTCGGCTTTGACGGAGAAGCTATTCTCTAGGAGACATTTTAACACTAGACGGACATGTTGAATGTGTTCTGGCAGGTTCTTAGAGAAGATGAGTCATTTAAGTAGACAAAAACAAAACGATTGAGAAAAATCACAGAGGACATTGTTAACCAAAGCTTGAAAAATGACGGGAGCATTAGTGAGACCGAAGGGCATACCAAGATATTCAAAATGCCCCAAGGGCGTGTTAAATGCAGTCTTCTACTCATCTCCCTCTTTAATACGGACTAGGTTGTAAGCTTTTCTGAGATCAAGTTTGGAAAAAAATAGCCGCCCCCTGCAGGGAGTCTAATAGAGGCAAAGGATACCGGTTTCGAACTGTTATGGCGTTTAACCCACGGAAATCAATGCAGGGATAGAGGGTCCCGTCCTTTGTCCCTACAAAAAAGAAGTCTGCCCCTAAGGGTGAGGAGGAGGGACGAATAAGACCCTGCTCCATTGATTCCCTCTCCGGACGCGACAGAAAAGTGTGACCGGGATTTGGGTTTGTGAAGCATTACCCACTGAAAAACAAGTGCAGCTCACCAATACCCCGGGGTCTATTGGCGAGCATTCTCTTTTGGCCGAACCGGGCATTCGTGAATAATATGTCCCCGGGCACTGAAATACAGGCACTCCCCGGCTGACAAACGCTGCCTACGCTCTTCTCGTGTCAATCGAGCCCTACCGAGCTGCATGGGCTCCTCGGTAGGGGGTGCTGTGAGCGTGGGGAGTGCATTCCCAGTGGAAAGTGAGGAAGAAGGAACAGGCTCCGCCTACGGAGGGATCTGAGGGGAAGATATGCGCGCCGCCGTTCGGCTTCTCTCCCACCGGCTTTCCCTCAAATGCTTATCGATCTTAACGGTTAAAGAAATGAGATCGTCGAGGGAAGAGGGAAGGTCGTGGACTGTGAGCTCGTCTTTAAGCGTCTCAGATAAGCCATTGATAAAAACGCTCTGTAGCACGTTCCAGCCCGATTCGGCCACCATAATGCGGAATTCGATGGAGTATGCCGCCACACTACGGTTCTCCTGTCTGAGGGTCAACAATTGCTGGGAGATCGCTTGCCCCCGCACTGGGTGATCGAAAACCATCCGGAACTCCTGCTTTAAACTGGCTAAAAGATAAACACCGGTGACTGCTGCTCCCATAACGCGGTTGCTCACTCCAGGGCCTCCCCCGAAGCAAGCTAACCATTTAAGCTATCTTATCCTTATCAGTGGTGTACATGTACAAATTTAATCTTCAAAACTTTAAACAAATCAGGCTTTGTATTTTGACTGATGCCGTAGATCGTGTCTTCATTGTATGATCCTGTCTCATATTGAATATTGCTGCACAACATGGTCATTTGCTGGTATGACAGTACTAAAACCTTTAGATCAACTTTATAAAAACGCCATCAAAGTGTTTGCTAAAAAGCCATATTTCACTCATTACTGTGAAATTCTGGAGAACTACCATCTTTTAAGTTTTAATAACTTTGTAATGTTTAAGCGTGCTTGTCTCATTTATAAAACTCTCCATGGCCTAGCCCCACCGCCTCTGGAGGAATTTATTAGACATAGAGATCCTAACCTCAGGACTCAGTCTGCTTCTAGAGGGGACTGTGAGGTGCCCCTCAGACAAACTGCCACAGGACAAAACACCATCTCTGTGAAGGGTTGGACAAACTGGAACAGCCTACCAACAAGGATATGAGACAGTCCCACCCTGAGTTCTTTTAAAAATGAGCTTAAAAAATGGCTCAAAAATAATCAAACCTGTCAAAACAGGTGAGATGTATTGTACATAATCTCATGTTTTGTATTAATTTATTTATTGTAATTATTGTTTGTTGTTGTGTGTCTGAGGACTACAGATGGAAAGTAGCGTTGAGCTAAATCTGGCATATTTACACTAAAGCATGAAAATGTACAAAGTGTGCATTAATGTGCATTGTCCTTGTCAAATAAACAATAAATAAATAAAACATGGACGGTTGTTGTGAAAAAACAAGCGAACACTGAAGCAGGAATGAGCGGCAGACTCGGCTGACGGCACTGATGCTGGGGCGGCTAAAGCTCAGCTATCTGTTACACGCTGAGAGAGTACAGACATGCTGGTGCATAACTGAAATACCTGGGTGATTCTTTAACTACGGGCACTATTGGCCTTGTAAATGTAATTTCCACCACAACATTGCCTTACAATATAAAGCACCTTGGGGCAACTGTTTGTTGTGATTTGGTGCTATATACATGTGCTCTGATGTCACTATTTATCTCCATAGAAACTACCCAAACAATCTTTCATACAAACTGTTTAAAGGGACATTACAGTGTTGTGGTGGAAATTACGGCAATAGTGTGGGACAACTACATTTTGTTTAAAAAAAAATCACAACAGTTGTATGACATTGAATACCCCAATTATGTTTTAATTATTTTATTGATATTTTATTCAGAGATATTTTAGAACATTAGAAAAAACGCTTTTTTACCATTCATTTTTATCATTGAAGATCAAAAGTCTGGGTGTGGGACAAGCAGAAAACGGCAATATTTGCATATGATGCTGAAAAAATGTGAAAAAGTCATCATAGACTACTAGAACAAATTTAACACACTTTCATTGTAAAGATAACTATAAAAGTGTGAAATTTCCCCTTTTTTCTGTTTTTCATACAATATGATCAAAGGACATAAGTGCCCGTAGTCTAAGAATCACCCACCTGTGATTCCAGAGATTGCTGCTGATCAGATAAGGTGGACAGAAGTTGTTGTTGTCCGAGTAACCGTCCCTGTGAGCTGAGGACCAGGCGAAGTTGCTCTGCTTCCCCAGAGTCCATTTGATGGCCGGAAACTCCTGTTAGGGTTAAACCCAGATGACAGTTTGTTAGGACCCAAAATGCAGAAAGCAAGCCGAAGTACAAAAATGTAATGATTTATTGATATATTGTAAATGGTATAAGCCAAGAAGCCAAGCACTGGAGGAGGGAGAGACCGCTGGAGCAAACAGGAGGCAGGAACATCACACCCAAACACAGTTCATCCGGAATCAGCTCAGAACAGGATCAGGTGGCGATGGAACTGACGGAACCAGGAGCACTGAGGACGCAAGAAACAATTAATTTACCCTGTTGAAACATGGAATAGACAGTGCTACAGAGACGAGGCCATGGAAACCTGTAGGCAACTGAGCTTCTGGCGTCTGAGTGAAGAGATGAGGTATTTGTACAGGTGGTTGTGTGAGCAGGTGAATCCAATCAGTTTCACAGGTGGCTCCAGCAGACACAGGAAGGGAGGGGGAGTGAGGTAAACCCAGCAGCAAGGTGCAGCAAACAAAGGCAGCATAACAGTCATGTTCATAAACAGCCAATCAGTTTTTCAATTAGTGAAGTTTATGAAGTTTCAATAAATGGTGACAAATGTCAGTGTTTTCATGAGGCCTTCAGACAGTGTTTTGTCCACAGCACAGAGATGTTCCGTTCATGAGTTTCCCCACCAGGCAGTGGCGGACACAGCTAACCAAAACGTTAGCTTCGATAACCACTAATCCAGGAACTGAAAAGATAACTTTTATAATGCTAAACTGAAAAGACACAAAAAAAAATTAGCAGAAGCTACACCTTACTGCTAACTTTTAGTATTGACCCTGGTATGCTGTCGGCTACTGACAAGCCGGTTTTGAGTTTAAGCACTGCCGATGCTTCTGAGCAGCATCAAAGGTGATCACAAATCCAACACGAACGAGTCAGAGCTTCTGTCTTTGTGCACCCTGCCCACTGCTGTATGGAAGAGTCATTTACATTCAACATACAGTGCCCCAGACGTGTGGCAGAAGACATGAAAAGCAAAGCAGGTTTGACATATGATTTGATTTATAAACCAAATTAATCCGGACAGTTTATTGACATTAATGTCAACTGTCATTTAACACACACAGATGCCAAAAGGCATTGTAGGAAAAGGAGCCTCCGCTCATCATTGGTTGGTTTATTTGTAAAAACCAACACACAAGTAATTGTCACGTGTGTGTTGGTTTTTACAAATAAATGTGTATTTGTAAATATGACATTTTTATTTGTGTAAAAAAAAAAAAAAAAAAAAAAAAAAAAAAAAGCATTTACAAAACTGAAAATTCTGTTTAAGTGTGAATCAGCGCAGCAAATAGCGACCGTGTGATATTTGGGTGCTATTCACACTGCCATCCAGTAGATGGGTCAAAATGCATAGAACACTGCCATCTACTGCCATCTAATGCTAAAATACTCTCGGCTGTATGAGCCTTGTGCTCTTTATAATTTGCAATTTAATTAAGATCCTATTGTCTTATGTACAGTTTGTACGTTTAATAAAGCCTCTCTACCTATCAATCAAAAACATTTCCATTTTAACAGTGTCTGCAGGAGGCCTTGCATGTGCACATATGAGCTTTTGACAAGAGCGGAAGTTGTGCAAATTATCCACCAAATTATCAACCCTCCAGTCTCTTCCTACTCAAACACAGACCCCTCTTTTGTTGTGTACTGAACTCCGATAATGAGTGCTCTACCATCGGTGTCGTTCTCTGCTCTGGAGGTCTCCAGTTTTACACAGACTGTTACAATTTCCTATTGATGAAGAACACAGAGGACAACAGGCGAGACCATGTGGTTTCTGTGGACCTCAAACCTGGACAGATGTCTGTGAAAGAAAAAGCAGTGGGTCTACGATACGGGATACAAGATACTGGGTCAGGGCTGACAAACAAGATTCCACCCTATTCTGCCATTCTGGATTCTCTTCCAGCCATTGCAAACCAGTAAGTCTTTTCATTTGTCATCAGCAAAGATTTTTTTGTTTTAATCAAAGACAAGCTGGCTTCATTATTAATTTCCTCTGGAGAAGTGGGACACGACGCTAAACTGATTCTGACATCGCCTCTCTGCTCTGAAGGTCCATTTGAGAAGTAAATTTAAAAGTTCATGAAATAATTTTAGGCAGTGTGGTGGCTTAGTGGTTAGCACTGTCTCACAGCAAAAAGGTCATGGGTTCCATTCCCACCTGTGGAGTTTGCATGTTCTCCCTGTTTGTGTAGGTTCCCTCCACTGATCTGTATATACCACTGGGCAGCTCATTGGCCAGTACTTTTGCAGCAAACCAGTCGCCATATTGCCACTCGCATGTTCTGCTCCTGAACGCTCTTTTCCACTGATCTTCAACCAGGCGCACGCAACTTTATTCTTTGTGATTTTGCCAAAAAATACCTTCATGTGCAGCTATAAACTGCACAAATCTCCAGTTCAAAGGCTGTGGACGAACATTTAACAGTATGATTGCAATGAACAATAATTTAAATAGTTCTATCCCTTATCCAGCATATAGGTAATAATAATAATGATAATAATAGTAATAATAATAATAATAGCTTTAGGCGTTGTTGCTATGAACTTTATTACTAGTATTAGACTGACGCTCATAGAGCTGTAATAAAAATTGTCATTTCAAGGAAAAACCAACTCTCCTGCAGCTAATTAAGTGGTGTTTTATTCTTTCAGTGCAACTATTAAAAATCCACTATTGCTATATTATCCATCATGACCTTTGTTATCCATCCACTTTTGTTCATGATTTGGTGTTTACATAACGGCTGAGTGGGTCCTTGTCATTTGAATGGTGCTTTGTACGTCACATGACATGGATTATTCATTCCAGTTACTAAGTTGGTTCCATTCATTTTGTGCCATTGCACGCTGCAAACCCCGCCCACACACACACACACACACACACACTAGCAGGGGCGGGGTTTAGCTAAACATGGCAGAGCTCGTTTTACTGACAAAAAGACAAACTGAACGAGCTACTTGAGAGTGCTAACACACACACACAAACACAAATCCACTACGCCATAAGCTGTCTGGAGGCATGAAGAGCTGTTCGGATGAAAACCTGGACACATTTTTGACATAATTTTTTTTGCTGGACTGAGGAAGTCTTTTTTTTTTTTTTTTTTTTTTTGGAAGTATCATAAACTACATCATCTGAACTATTTTTGAACTATCTCACTGTTTTTCCAAGTTGACTGAGAACAATTTTAGACTCCTATTTATAGTTCGTGTTGGATTGTTAAGCACCAGGGACGAGCACCAAAATGTAAGTCCCTTTTCTGTTGTTGATAAATTAATAAAATATCACATCACTTGTCTAACCTTTGATTAAAAAAATCATAATTTTTAGAACTGAGTATTTTTCCCAGTGAGATCTGAGTAATTGAGACTAGAAGGGGAGAAAGTGTCAAAGTACTAAAAGAAAGAAAGGAAATAAATCAAATGTCTAATCAGAGCAGATATGGGTGATTCTTTAACTACGGGCACTATTGGCCTTGTAAATGTAATTTCCACCACACCATTGCCTTACAATATAAAGCGCCTTGGGGCAACTATTTGTTGTGATTTGGCGCTATATACATGTGCTCTGATGTCACTGTTTATCTCCATAGAAACTACCCAAACAATCTTTCATACAAACTGTTTAAAGGGACATTACAGTGTTGTGGTGGAAATTACGGCAATAGTGTGGGACAACTACATTTTGTTTAAAAAAAATCACAACAGTTGTATGACATTGAATACCCCAATTATGTTTTGATTATTTTATTGATATTTTATTCAGAGATATTTTAAAACATTAGAAAAAAACGTTTCTTTACCATTCATTTTTATCATTGAAGATCAAAAGTCTGGGTGTGGGACAAGCACAAAACGGCAATATTTGCATATAATGATGCTGAAAAAAGGTGAAAGTCATCATAGACTACTAGAACAAATTTCTTAAAACACTTTCATTGTAAAGATAACTATAAAAGTGTGAAATTTCCCCTTTTTTCTGTTTTTCATACAATATGATCAAAGGACATAAGTGCCCGTAGTCTAAGAATCACCCATATATGTCGATCAGGAGGGATGAAGGTCACATTGACTGGAGAACAAAAAGAAGAAAGCTTTACTTACTCCAAATTGTTGACGTTCTAATAAGCCCTCTGTGTGTGCGGGCCACATACGTTGGGAGCGGTTAGACCGTCACCCGTTTGTTTCAGCAGTTTGCACGGAGAGTGTGGGCCAGTGAGCCATCCAGGGTTATATACAGAGCCTAGGGTTCCCTCCGGCTGCTCCGGCTTCCTCCCATGTCCAAAGACATGCAGGTTAGATGGACTGGAATCTTTAAACTGTCCGTAGGTGTGACTGTGTTTGTTTGTCTGTATGTGTCCCTGTGACAGACTGGCGTCCTGTCCAGGGTGAGGCTCCGCCCCCACCGTGACACCTGTATCTCCCTCTGAGCCAAGTCCCTCCATCAGGTTTCAAAATCCAGATTAATCCTCCAGTGGGGACCCATTTAGATCCAGTTTCACTGCAGTGGACAAATGTTGGACAGTAATTTTGCAGTAGTCAAATCAGACCATCCACTTAATTCCCAGAAGAAGAGGCTGAGAATGAAACGACCTCTTTTTGAGCTGAACTACTTACAGAACTTACAAACATCAGACATTCAGCAGCAGGTCCAGCCTGTCTGTGACATCACCACAAAACCACACCCTCCTCCACACTCACATGTTAAAGTCCTGGGTTTTTTGGGTTCTTCTTACAGAACTGTGAGTTTGCTCTCTTTTTCACACTTTAATCAGACGGTTTGAGGACAGCCAGTAACATCCATAAAACTGAAACAGACTCTTTGTAGGCCACTAAAGAGTCCAAGCTCAGTTACAACAAAGACTGTCAATTTCAGACACAGGTAACACATCTTCAGCTGGACAGTCATTCAGCAGGTTCTTTGGTTCTGCACGTTATCCCGGGATTTCAGATACATGATGAATTGATGAACACATGGACTTGAACACATAAACACATACAGCACATTTATACTATACGAAAAGGCATGGCAGCATTCAAAACGTCCTGTAAATCTTATTGTCTCGCGGACAGCCAATCGACGGCACCTTAACGCGTGCTCGCAGTCCAAGGGGCTTGGCCGACAGCTGGTCGACGCCACCTTAACGCGTGCTCACGGTCCGAGGGGCCTCGTCGACAGCACCTTAATGCGTGCTCGCGGCCCGAGGGGCCTCGTCGACAGCACCTTAACGCGTGCTCACGGTCCGAGGGGCCTCGTCGACAGCACCTTAACGCGTGCTCGCGGCCCGAGGGGCCTCGTCGACAGCACCTTAACGCGTGCTCGCGGCCCGAGGGGCCTCGTCGACAGCACCTTAACGCGTGCTCGCGGCCCGAGGGGCCTCGTCGACAGCACCTTAACGCGTGCTCGCGGCCCGAGGGGCCTCGTCGACAGCACCTTAACGCGTGCTCGCAGTCCGAGGGGCCTCGCCGACAGCTGATCGACGCCACCTTAACGCGTGCTCGCGGCCCGAGGGGCCTCGTTGACAGCTGGTCGACGCCACCTTAACGCGTGCTCGCGGCCCGAGGGGCCTCGTCGACAGCACCTTAACGCGTGCTCGCGGCCCGAGGGGCCTCGCCGACAGCTGATCGACGCCACCTTAACGCGTGCTCACGCCTTCTGTTAACCCAGATTGATAATTAGACTTTGAGTATTTATTTATTTTTTTTATTAATTTATATCAGCAATTAAAAGGTTGTAATTTGTCAAAAGTTTAATGTGTGATTGGCTTCATTAAATAATTAGAAGAGAACCAGGCTTTCTTTATCTGAAGTCCACAATTCATAAAAAATACTTCTACTCCTTTAGTTCTTTTAATGCTTTAGTCTTTGATTGTAAACATTGTTCACAGTGCTTCCTTATGAAATATAGAATTTTGGAAAATACAGACTTTTTGCAGTGGAAAAGTTCACCCAGGTCGGTCACGTTCTCCAATCGTACGTATAGTTGCAGAGAAAAAACAAATCACCAAAATAAGACTCCATGAAATGAATTTTCCACAATGTGGTAAAGATTTTGGAAGAGAGCCTTTAAATGGCAGTTAAAATATTTCCAGCAGTGTTTAAAATGCTGTTGTCCCACACGCTGCCGCCAACCGTCACCGGAGCGTATTTACACAATAATGTAAATATAGTTTTTTGTTGACGTCATCACTTTGTGATGTCATCTGGAACAGTGTAGAGATTGAGGATCTTCCAGCAGTGGCTCACATTGTGTCTGCTAACAGAGCGGTTTTTGGAAGTGCAGTGACCTTCAAAGTGTGGTGGCTTCCTGTTGGCTTCGTGGTTCTCACACTGTTCAGAGTTGCTGATGTTCTGAAGATAAAGCAGACCAGGTGACCTCACAGAAGGCTGTCACGTCTGCAGAGCAGCTCAGGCGCCACACCAGGCCGGTGGATGGTTCCATCTGTGTGTCGAGCAGTAAACTGTGTCCCGAGGTGACATATCAGCTCAGGAGGGGGTGTGTGTGTGTGCGTGAGAAACAAACACCATTCCAGAGGGTCAGGGGTCAGGGGTCAGGCCTACAGGTGCATGAAGCAGAATGAAGGAAATGCTGAAGTGCTTTCTTTCCTTGTCCCCGCCCACCTGACTGGGGCTCTGAACCGGAAACCGCGTGCAGGTGCCGGTGTGAAGGTCGTTACAGCATTATACCGTCACAGGCGGGATGGGGCGCTGGACTCCGTGTCTGTCGGGGGACAGTTTGGACCTGCAGCTGGTTTCTGCTTGTTGCAGTTTTTTTTTTTTTTATAGTGATGGCGTTGGGAGCGGGGTGACTAACACATTAACTGTCAATCACTGGCTTCTCTGTTGCCGTGGAAACAACCTTGTTTCACTGAGAGCTACTTCTGTTGAAAAGGACGAGCGATGAGAACACGCGGGTATGAAACATGGCTGCTGACATGAGTCATCCACTAACACTCCCTCAGAGTGTGGAGCATCTTTCTCACTCACAGGAGGCCGGTGTGAAGACGCCACATTCAAACACATGAAGCTTCTCCTCCACAGTGTCTGTGTGCGACATGTGACAGGCTGCTGCAGGCAAAAGCCAGAGAAGACGTTTCAAAAAACTAGGAGGAAGACCAAGGAAGCAGAGACAATGAAAGGTGGAGACAGAAGAACAATGAGCCTGAAGTGAGACAAAGACAGCAGACAGCAACCTCACTCACAACCCACCCTACGGCCTACTATGGGCTGTCTATGGGGAAAATACGGCAAAACCCTGCTAGACACATACAACTGTTCAAAACCACGACCGCCATTCTGCCACCAACTACGACCTACTACAGCCACCAACTACGACCTACTACAGCCACCTACTACGACCTACTACAGCCACCAACTACGACCTACTACAGCCACCTACTACGACCTACTACAGCCACCAACTACGACCTACTACAGCCACCTACTACGACCTACTACAGCCACCTACTACGACCTACTACAGCCACCTACTACGACCTACTACAGCCACCAACTACGACCTACTACAGCCACCTACTACGACCTACTACAGCCACCTACTACGACCTACTACAGCCACCAACTACGACCTACTACAGCCACCAACTACGACCTACGACCTACTACAGCCACCTACTACGACCTACTACAGCCACCTACTACGACCTACTACGACCTACTACAGCCACCAACTACGACCTACTACAGCCACCTACTACGACCTACTACAGCCACCAACTACGACCTACTACAGCCACCTACTACGACCTACTACAGCCACCTACTACGACCTACTACAGCCACCTACTCCATCATAGTACTAATATATATGTATGTATGTATGTATGTATGTAAATGGACTGCGTTTATATAGCGCTTTTCCATCTGCATCAGACGCTCGAAGCGCTTTACGATTATTCCTCACCCCGATGTCAGGGTGCTGCCATACAAGGTGCTCACTACACAGCGGGAGTAATAGGGGAATAAAGGCCTTGCGCAAGGGCCCTTAGTGATTTCCCAGTCAGGCGGGGATTTGAACCCATGATCTTCTGGACTCAAGCCCACATATATATATATATATATATATATATATATATATATATATATATATATATATATATACACACTCAACAAAAATATAAATGCAACTCTTTTGGTTTTGCTCCCATTTTGTATGAGATGAACTCAAAGATCTAAAACTTTTTCCACATACACAATATCACCATTTCCCTCAAATATTGTTCACAAACCAGTCTAAATCTGTGATAGTGAGCACTTCTCCTTTGCTGAGATAATCCATCCCACCTCACAGGTGTGCCATATCAAGATGCTGATTAGACACCATGATTAGTGCACAGGTGTGCCTTAGACTGCCCACAATAAAAGGCCACTCTGAAAGGTGCAGTTTTGTTTTATTGGGGGGATACCAGTCAGTATCTGGTGTGACCACCATTTGCCTCATGCAGTGCAACACATCTCCTTCGCATAGAGTTGATCAGGTTGTCAATTGTGGCCTGTGGAATGTTGGTCCACTCCTCTTCAATGGCTGTGCGAAGTTGCTGGATATTGGCAGGAACTGGTACACGCTGTCGTATACGCCGGTCCAGAGCATCCCAAACATGCTCAATGGGTGACATGTCCGGTGAGTATGCCGGCCATGCAAGAACTGGGACATTTTCAGCTTCCAAGAATTGTGTACAGATCCTTGCAACATGGGGCCGTGCATTATCCTGCTGCAACATGAGGTGATGTTCTTGGATGTATGGCACAACAATGGGCCTCAGGATCTCGTTACGGTATCTCTGTGCATTCAAAATGCCATCAATAAAATGCACCTGTGTTCTTCGTCCATAACAGACGCCTGCCCATACCATAACCCCACCGCCACCATGGGCCACTCGATCCACAACACTGACATCAGAAAACCGCTCACCCACACGACGCCACACACGCTGTCTGCCATCTGCCCTGGACAGTGTGAACCGGGATTCATCCGTGAAGAGAACACCTCTCCAATGTGCCAAACGCCAGCGAATGTGAGCGTTTGCCCACTCAAGTCGGTTACGACGACGAACTGGAGTCAGGTCGAGACCTCGATGAGGACGACGAGCATGCAGATGAGCTTCCCTGAGACGGTTTCTGACAGTTTGTGCAGAAATTCTTTGGTTATGCAAACCGATTGTTTCAGCAGCTGTCCGAGTGGCTGGTCTCAGACGATCTTGGAGGTGAACATGCTGGATGTGGAGGTCCTGGGCTGGTGTGGTTACACGTGGTCTGCGGTTGTGAGGCTGGTTGGATGTACTGCCAAATTCTCTGAAACGCCTTTGGAGACGGCTTATGGTAGAGAAATGAACATTCAATACACGAGCAACAGCTCTGGTTGACATTCCTGCTGTCAGCATGCCAACTGCACGCTCCCTCAAATCTTGTGACATCTGTGGCATTGTGCTGTGTGATAAAACTGCACCTTTCAGAGTGGCCTTTTATTGTGGGCAGTCTAAGGCACACCTGTGCACTAATCATGGTGTCTAATCAGCATCCTGGTATGGCACACCTGTGAGGTGGGATGGATTATCTCAGCAAAGGAGAAGTGCTCACTAACACAGATTTAGACTGGTTTGTGAACAATATTTGAGAGAAATGGTGATATTGTATATGTGGAAAAAGTTTTAGATCTTTGAGTTCATCTCATACAAAATGGGAGCAAAACCAAAAGTGTTGCGTTTATATTTTTGAGTGTATATATATATATGTGAATATGTATGTGTATATATATGTATATATGTGTGTATATTCAATTCAAATTTATTTATATAGCACATTTAAAACACAGCTGCAGCTGATCAAAGTGCTTCACAATAATAGCAATGCAAAAGTGTAAAATATTAACAAAGGAAAAGAATAAAAATAAATAAAAAATCTAAAAATACAGAGCAAAGCATATACCACTTAGCCAGTGTTGAAAGCCAGGGAGAAGAGATGAGTTTTCAGTCTGGATTTAAACTGTCCCACAGACTCTGAGGACCTGACAGTCAGCGAAAGATCATTTCAGAGTTGTGGTGCTGCAACAGAAAAGGCTCTATCACCTCTGGATTTAAGCCTGGCTTTAGGAACAGCCAGGAGAAGCTGGTCAGCTGACCTCAGAGCCCTACGTGGAGCGTACGGCTGCAAGAGCTCACTCAGATACGTTGGGCCTATACAGTGCACACACTTAAAAACAATCAGCAAAACTTTATATTTAACACGAAAACTGACAGGGAGCCAGTGTAAGGTGCAGAGCACAGGGGTGATGTGCTCATGCTTCTTTGTTTTAGTCTAAAGGCGGGCTGCAGCATTCTGTACACTCTGCAGGTGCTGCAGGGAGCGCTGGTCCAGCCCAACGTAAAGAGCATTACAATAATCCAGATGTGACGTTATAAATGCATGGATAGCTCTTTCAAAATCAACTAGAGTAAAATAAGATTTAATCTTGGAAAGAGTCCTCAGCTGAAAGAAGCTGGCCCTGATGACAGAGCTGATGTGCTTATCAAATCTGAACAATGGGTCAACTATCACCCCTAGATTTTTTACAAAAGGGCAGCAAAAAGTGGACAGAGGACCAATAACACTGTCTTGTCCTTGTAGAGGGTTACTTTGCCCGAACACTAAAATCTCAGTTTTATTTTTATTAAGATTCAGAAAATTAGCTCTCATCCAGACTTGTACATCATTCAGACAGTCCTGTAGTATTTTTACAGCAGCCTGGGTATCACACGAAATTACAGGAAGGTAAATCTGAATGTCGTCTGCAAAACAATGAAAACAGACTGTGCTTTTAAAAACAGACCTAAGAGGGATCATGTACAAAGCAAAGAGAAGCGGTGCTAAAATTGAGCCCTGGGGCACGCCATATTTAAGAGGAGACACAGAGGAAGAGTACTGTCCTACATTAACAGAAAAACTTCTGTTGGAAAGATAGGACCGAAACCAATTCAGCGCTGAACCCTTAATACCTATGTGCGTCTTGAGTCGAGTCACAAGGACACTGTGGTCCACTGTGTCAAAGGCTGCAGATAAATCTAAAAGCAGAAGAACCACAGAGTTCCCAGCATCAACAGTTAAAAGAAGGTCATTAAAAACTTTAAAAAGGGCTGTTTCAGTACTGTCTTAATTTAAAACCAGATTGAAACTTCTCCCCTATTTCATTAAGATCCAGATGAGCCTGCAATTGATCATAGACAGCTTTCTCTAAGACTTAAGACACAAATGGCAATTTAGAGTTCGGTCTATAGTTGGACAACATATTTGGGTCAAGATTGCTCTTTTTGATGAGCGGCTGGACTACAGCATGTTTAAGAGCTGATGGAAAACAGCCACTTGATTGAGAAGCGTTCACAAGTTCAGCAGTGTACGGACCAATACACTGAAAAACATCTTTAAACAAATGACCTGGAACTATGTCCAAAGTGCAGGAAGAAGACTTAAGATGATTAACCATTTTAGTCAGCTCACAAATAGATACAGGATTAAAACAATCAAAAACAGCATGACAATACAAACATATATACACATATACATATGCATAAATATATGTACGCACATATATAAGTACATATGCACATATATAAACATAATTGTGATTGAAAGAGATAGGAGCATCTTAATTACAATATGTGAATTGGAGTTTAGATGTGATAAGGTGACATTAGTGCAGGGATTTGTAAACGAATTGTTATTGTACGTGATTTGTGGACATATTATTGCATGTGGTTACTTCAGTGTTATTGTACAGTCTGACAGCAGCAGGAAGGAACGACCTGCGGTATGGTTCCTTCTTGCACTGAAGGTGCCTCAGTCTGTCAATGAATGAGCTGCTCAGCTCCACTACAGTCTGGTGCAGAGGGTGAGAGGAGTTGTTCATGATGGATTTGAACTTGGTTAACACCCTCCTCTCAGCCACCTCCTCCAGAGAGTCCAGAGGACAGCCCAGGACAGAGCTGGACTTCCTGACCAGCTTATTCAGTCTCTTTCTCTTCCGCTCTGTGCTCCCCGAGGCCCAACAGATGACAGCATAGAGGAGAGCAGAGGCTACAACAGAGTCATAGAAGGTCTTAAGCAGAGGCCTGCTCACTCCAAAGGATCTCAGTCTCCTCAGGAGGTGGAGGCGACTCTGGCCTTATTTGTACAGGGCGTCAGTGTTGTGAGTCCAGTCCAGTTTGCTGTTGAGGTGAACACCCAGGTATTTGAAACACCCAGGTATGACCGACTCCATCATAGTACAGCCGCACTTTGAAATACTATGATCTACTTCAGCCACTCTGCCACCTACTACCACCTACTACAGCCAGTCTCCCACCAACTACGACCTACCACAGTCAGTCTGCCACCAACTACGACCTACCACAGTCACTCTGCCACCAACTACGACCTACTACAGCCACTCTGCCACCTACTACGAGCTATTACAGCCAGTCTCCCACCAACTACAAGTACAACCTACCACAGCCAGTCTCCCACCAACTACAAGTACAACCTACCACAGCCACTCTGCCACCAACTACGACCTACTACAACCACTCTGGCACCTAGTACGACCTACTACAGCCACTCTGCCACCAACTACGACCTACAACAGCCACTCTGCCACCAACCACGACCTATTCCATTATAGTACAGCCGCTCTACTGCCTATTAAGACCTACTACAGCCGCTCTGCCACCTACTACAGCTGCTCTGCCACCTACTACAGCCACTCTGCCACTGACTACGACCTACTGCAGACACTCTGCCTCCTTTTATAACCTAGTACAGCCACTCGGCCACCAACTACGACCTACTGCAGTCACTCTGCCACGTACTACGACCTACTGCAGCCGCTCTGCTGCCTACCACGGCCACTCCCACCTACTGCAGTCACTCTTCCACCTACTAAACCTATTCCATTATAGTACAGCCGCTCTACTGCCTGTTAAGACCTACTACAGCCGCTCTTCCACCTACTACAGCCACATTGCCATGTACTACGACCTTCTACAGTCACTCTGCCACTGACTACGACCTACTGCAGACACTCTGCCACCTTTTATAACCTAGTACAGCCACTCGGCCACCAGCTACGACCTACTGCAGTCAATCTGCCACCTTCTATGACCTACGACAGCCACTCTGCCACCTACTATGACCTTCTACAACCTCGTACAGCCACACTGCCACCTATTGCAACCTACTACAGCCACTCTGCCACCTACTATGACCTACTACAACCAATCTGCTGACTACTATGAACTACTACAGCCAGTTTGCCACCTACTACGACCTAGGACAGCCACTCTGCGACCTACTACAGCCGCGCTGCCGCCTACTATGACCTTCTACAGCCACTCTGCCACTGACTACGACCTACTGCAGTCACTCTGTAGCCGCGTTTTGACAGACTACGGCCTACTATAACCAATCCGCCGCCTACTATGACCTACTACAGCCAATCTTCCGCCGACTATGACCTACTACAGCCAATCTGCTGCCGCCTGTGACCTACTACAGCCAGGCTGCTACCTAGTATGACCTACTACAGCCAGTCTGCCACCTACTATGATCTACTCCATCATAGTACAGCCGCACTTTGACACACTATTTACTACAGCCACTCCTCCACCTACTGCAACCAATCTGCCAGCTACTTTGAGCTACTACAGCCAGTCTGCTACCTACGATGACCTACTACATCCTACTACAGCCAGTCTGCTACCTACGATGACCTATGACAGCCACTCTGCCGCTGATTACAGCTGGTCTACCACCTACTACGACCTACTACAGTCGCTCTTCCGCCTATTACAGCCACTCCGCCGCCTACTACAACCTACTACAGCTGCTCTGCTGCCTACTACGGCCACTCTGCCACCTACTGCAGTCACTCTGCCACATACTACGACCTTCTACAGCCACTCTACCACCTACTACAACCTACTACAGTCAATCTGCCACCTTCTATGACCTACGACAGCCAATCTCCCACCGACTATGACCTTCTACGACCTCGTACAGCCACACTGCCACCTATTGCGGTCTACTACAGCCACTCTGCCACCTACTATGACCTACTACAACCAATCTGCTGACTACTATGACCTACTACAACCAATCTGCTGACTACTATGAACTACTACAGCCAGTTTGCCACCTACTACGACCTACAACAGCCACTCTGCCACGTCCTGCGACCTACTACAGCCACGCTGCCGCCTACTACGACCTTCTACAGCCACTCTGCTACTGACTACGACCTACTGCAGACACTCTGCCACCTTTTATAACCTAGTACAGCCACTCTGCCACATACTACGGCCTACTGCAGTCACTCTGCAGCCGCGCTTTGACAGACTACAGCCTACTACAACCAATCTGCCGCCTACTATGACCTACTACAGCCAATCTGCTGCCGACTATGACCTACTACAGCCAGGCTGCTACCTAGTATGACCTACTACAGCCAGTCTGCCACCTACTATGATCTACTCCATCATAGTACAGCCGCACTTTGACATACTATTATCTACTACAGCCACTCCTCCACCTACTGCAAGCAATCTCCCAGCTACTTTGAGCTACTACAGCCAGTCTGCTACCTACGTTGACCTACGACAGCCACTTTGCCACCAAATACGACCCTACTACAGCCGCTCTGCCACCAAATACGACCCTACTACAGCCGCTCTGCCGCCGATTACAGCCACTCTACCACCTACTATGACCTACTACAGCCACTCTGCCTTCTACTACGGCCACTCTGCCACCTACTGCAGTCACTCTGCCACCTACTACAACCTACTACAGTCACTCTGCCACCTTCTATGACCTACGACAGCCAATCTCCCACCGACTATGACCTTCTACGACCTCGTACAGCCACACTGCCACCTATTGCGACCTACTACAGCCACTCTGCCACCTACTATGACCTACTACAACCAATCTGCTGACTACTATGAACTACTACAGCCAGTTTGCCATCTACTACAACCTACTACAGCCACTCTGCCACCTCCTGCGACCTACTACAGCCACTCTGCCACCTACTACGACCTTCTACAGCCACTCTGCCACTGACTACGACCTACTGCAGACACTCTGCCACCTTTTATAACCTAGTTCAGCCACTCGGCCACCACCTATGACCTACTGCAGTCACTCTGCCATGTACTACGACCTACTGCAGTCACTCTGCCACGTACTACGACCTTCTACAGCCACTCTGCCACGTACTATGACCTTCTACAGTCACTCTGCCACGTACTACGACCTTCTACAGCCACTCTGCCACCTATCACGACCTACTGTAGTCACTGTGCCACCTACTATGATCTAGTACAACCAATCTGGCACCTACTATGAGCTACTCCATCATTGTAAAGCCACACTTTGACCTACTATGATCTATTACAGCCACTCCTCCACCTACTACAACCAATCTGCCAGCTACTATGACCCACTACAAGCAATCTGCCAGCTATTATTACCTACTACAACCAATCTGCCAGCTACTATGACCTACTACATCCAATCTGCCACCTATTATGACCTACTACAACCAATCTGCCACCTACTATGACCTAGTACATCCTACTACAGCCAGTCTGCTACCTACAATGACCTGCTACATCCTACTACAGCCAGTCTGCCACCTACTACGACCTACGACATCCTACTACAGCCACTCTGCTGGCTACTACGGGCTACTACAGCCACTGTGCCACCTACTACGACCTACTCCATTACAATACAACCTCTCTGCCGCCTACTATGAGCTACTACAGCCAGTCTGCCACCTATGATGACCTACTACAGCCAGTCTGCCACCTACGATGTCCTACGACAGCCACTCTGCCACCAACTATGACCTATGACAGCCACTCTGCCACCAACTACGACCTATTACAGCCGCTCTGCCACATAATATGACCGACTACGGCCGCTCTGCTGCCTACTACAGCCACTCTTCCACTTAGTGCAGTCACTCTGCCACGTACTACGACCTTCTACAGCCATTCTGCCACCTACTACAGTCACTCTGCCACCTTCTACGACCTACTACTTCTACGGCCGACTACTCTGCTGCCTCCTATGACTTACTACAGCCGCCCTGCCACTTCCTACAGCCATTCTGCCACCTACTACGACCTCCTGCAGCCACCCTGCCGCCTGCTACGACCTCCTGCAGCCACCCTGCCGCCTGCTACGACCTCCTGCAGCCACCCTGCCGCCTGCTACGACCTCCTGCAGCCACCCTGCCGCCTGCTACGACCTCCTGCAGCCACACCTGCCGCCTGCTACGACCTCCTGCAGCCACCCTGCCGCCTACTATGAGCTACTATGAGGTGGCAAGATGGCGCCTGTGTGTTTGGCATGCCGTCAGCTCTGTGTTTACCGCTCGTCGAGTTTTTTGTTATTTGTAGCTGTGTTTTTGCTCTGTGTGTTCTGCCGGGACACCTCTGCCTTGCTTGTGTATAATCGCCAGTCTCTCTTGGACATTAATGCTCTTTATGAGCCGCTGTTGTTGTCTGGGTCCGGGCTGGGAGGGCCCCGCCCTGCTCTGCCACCTGTGCTCGTGGACGTCCCGCTCCACCTGCTCCGTTTTCCTTGCGCTCCTCTCCGGAGGAGGCGCTTTAGAAGGCGTGGAAAGCGGAGCGGTGCATCAGTGAAATTTAAGTTCTACCTGGCAGCCTTCACTAGAGGGTCTGATCCTCGCCTCCTGTGGGATGGACTATACGAGAGGCTGCTGGATTCGTCCTGTCGTTCCTGGACTGTCCTCTCTGATGACCGGACCGGCTCCACTAAAGCTGTGTCCATTTTTGCCGCAGCTTCCTGCTGCTGCCTCTCGCCGGGCTGCGGAGTTTTTACTCCGGTGCTGTCGTCTGCGGTTTCACCTGAGCTCCTCCAGCCACTGAAACACGCTGCATCACTGGCTGCTGAGGAGCAGAATTCCGCATGACTTCATTAAAATCTGCTGATCCCACCGAGATCCTTAGTTTGGGTCTCATTAACATCAGATCATTGTCTCTGAAGTCATTGCCGGTGAATGACTTAATTGTGGATCATCGCCTGGATATGCTTGGATTATGTGAAACCTGGATGAAATCCACAGCTGTCCTTCCTCTGAATGAGGCCTGCCCACCGGCATACACTTTTAGTCATGTTTCACGTGATGTGAGGAAAGGTGGGGGTGTTGCTTTTATTTATAAATCCAGGTTTACTTTAGTATCTGTTGGGGGTCATAAATATAATTCATTTGAGTATCTGATTCTCCTTTATGCCCATGATTCTAAGTACTGCCAAGGTCATAAAACTGGAAATCAGCTATGTTATATTGTCACTGTCTACAGGCCTCCTGGCCCATATTCTCATGTTTTAGATGAATTTGGCGTGTTCATCTCTAGTCTTTCAACTAGTGTAAACAACATTTTGATTATTGGTGACTTTAACATTCATATCAATAAGCCCTCTGATCCCCTTGGTAAATCATTTATGGAAATCATGGATGCACTAGGATTTTGGCAGTTCATTCATGGTTCAACACATATCAGTGGTAATACTCTGGATTTGGTTCTTGCACGTGGCCTTGCTGTCACAAATATCGACATCCTGCCTCTTGCATCAGTGGTCTCTGACCACTCGCTTATTAGGTTTACAATTACACTGCCGTGTTTAGTGGAGCAACAACCTTGCCTATCATTGCAGCGACAAATTAAACCTTCAACTTTGACTGAACTCGAAGCGAGACTACCTGAAATCCTAACTTCAAGCTTGATGAAATTTCAGTTGGTAGACAGTCTTGCAGATAGCCTGAATTTAGTGCTAAAAACCATACTTGATAAGATTGCGCCTCCTCTATTAAAGCCACGCTTTCCCAAAGCACAGACACCTTGGTTCAACAGTTATTTGCGTGACCTTAGGCAGAAGGCTAGAGGGTTGGAACAGAAATGGCGTAGTTCCAAACTTGAGACTGAAATGATGGTTCTTGGTCCAGCAAGACATCGGCATCAATTTGATCAGCTGGCGCTTAGCCTAGGTTCATGTGTTATACATCATACTGACAAAGTGAGGATCCTTGGGGTAATCTTTGATCCTACGTTGTCCTTTGACCTCCACGTTAGGAACATTACGAGGACTGCTTTCTTTCATCTGAGAAATATAGCAAAGATTCGCCCCATCCTGTCTATGGCTGATGCTGAGACTCTGATTCATGCAGTTGTCTCTTCTAGATTGGATTATTGTAATGCTTTATTTTCTGGCCTGCTGCAGTCTAGCATTCGAGGACTTCAGTTGGTACAGAATGCTGCTGCCAGACTTTTGACACAAAGTAGAAGGTTTGACCACATTACTTCCATTCTGGCATCCCTTCATTGGCTACCGGTTTCTGTCAGATCGGATTTTAAAGTTTTATTGTTGGTTTTTAAAATTGTTCATGGACTGGCACCTTCCTACCTGGCGGACTTGGTTAAGCCCTACGTACCTGCGAGGCCTTTGCGTTCGCAGGGCGCAGGGCTTCTGTGTGTTCCGAGGATGAACAAAAAGTCTGTGGGGTATAGAGCCTTCTCCTACCGTGGTCCGGCTCTTTGGAACGATCTACCTGCTGTTATTCGGCAGTCTGACATGGTGGAGATTTTTAAATCTAAACTGAAGACCCACTTTTTTAGACTGTCTTATCATTAATTTTTTAATCTGTTTGTGTTTGCTTTGTAATTTCTTTTTATTTACTGTGTTTTATCTTTTTACTGTGCTTTTCTTGCTTTTAATTTTGATTTTAGATTAATTTGTGTTGTTGTGAATTATGTGAAGCGCCTTGGGGCGACTTTGTCGTGATTTGGCGCTATAGAAATTAATAAATTATTATTATTATATTATAGCTACTCCATCACAGTACAGCCGCACTTTGACGTACTATGATCTACTACAGCCACTCCTCTACCTACTACAACCAATCTGCCAGCTACTATGACCTACTACATCCAATCTGCCACCTACTATGACCTAGTACATCCTACTACAGCCAGTCTGCCACGTACTATGACCTACTACATCCTACTACAGCCAGTCTGCCACCTACTATGACCAACTACATCCTACTACAGCCAGTCTGCCACCTACTACGACCTAAGACATCCTACTACAGCCAGTCTGCCACCTACTACGACCTAAGACATCCTACTACAGCCAGTCTGCCACCTACTACGACCTACGACATCCTACTACAGCCACTCGGCCACCTACTACGACCTACGACATCCTACTACAGCCACTCGGCCACCTACTACGACCTACGACATCCTACTACAGCCACTCGGCCACCTACTACGACCTACTACAGCCACTCTTCCACCTACTACCACCTGCTACGGCCGCTCTGCCGCCTACTACGACCTGCTACAACCAGCTACTATGAGCTACTACAGCCAGTCTGCTACCTACGATGACCTACTACATCCAGTCTGCTACCTACGATGACCTACTACATCCAGTCTGCTACCTACGATGACCTACTACAGCCAGTCTGCCACCAACTACGATGACCTACGACAGCCACTCTGCCACCAACTACGATGACCTACTACAGCCACTCTGCCACCAACTACGACGTACTACAGCCACTCTGCCACCAACTACGACCTACTCCATTATAGTACAGCCGCTCTGCCGCCTATTACAGCCACTCAGCCGACTACAGCCGCTCTGCCGCCTACTACGGCCACTCTGTCACTTTCTACGACCTCGTACAGCCACACTGACACCTGTTGTGACCTACTACAGCCACTCTGCCGCCTACTACGACCTACTACAGCCAGTTTGCCGCCTACTACGACCTACTACAGCCACTCTGCTGCCTCCTACGACCTACTACAGCCGCCCTGCCACCTCCTACAGCTGCCCTGCCGCCCACTACGACCTTCCACAGCCACTCTGCCATGTACTACGACCTTCTACAGCCCCTCTGACACCTACTACGACCTACTGCAGTCACTCTGCCACCTTCTATGACCTACTACAACCAATCTGCCGCCTACTATGACCTACTACTGCCAATCTGCCGCCGACTGACGTACTACAGCCAATCTGCCACTGACTATGACCTACTACAGCCAGTCTGCTGCCTACTATGAGCTACTCCATCATAGTACAGCCGCACTTTGACCTACTATGATCTACTACAGCCAGTCCTCCACCTACTACAACCAATCTACCAGCTACTTTGACCTACTACAGCCAATCTGCCGCCGACTATGACCTACTACAGCCAGTCTGCTACCTAGTAGGACCTACTACAGCCGCTCTTCCACATTCTACAGCCACTCTGCCACCTTCTATGACCTACGACAGCCACTCTGCCACCGACTATGACCTTCTACGACCTCGTACAGCCACACTGCCACATATTGCGACCTACTACAGCCACTCTGCCACCTACTATGACCTACTACAACCAATCTGCTGGCTACTATGACCTACTACAGCCAGTTTGCCACCTACTACGACCTACTACAGCCACTCTGCCACCTCCTGCGATCTACTACAACCGCCCTGCCACCTCCTACAGCCACTCTGCCTCCTACTTCGACCTACTGCAGTCACTCTGCCACGTACCATGACCTACTGCAGTCACCCTGCCACGTACTACGACCTTCTACAGCCACTCTGCCACCTATCACGACCTACTGCAGTCACTGTGCCACCTACTATGACCTTCTACAACCTAGTACAGCCTTCTAAAACCTAGTACAGCCACTCTGCCACCTACTATGACCTACTACAACCAATCTGCTGCCTACTATGAGCTACTCCATCATAGTAAAGCCACACTTTGACCTACTATGATCTACTACAGCCACTCCTCCACCTACTACAACCAATCTGCCAGCTACTATGACCTACTACAACCAATCTGCCAGCCAACAATCTGCCAGCTACTATGACCTACTACAACCAATCTGCCACCTACTATGACCTACTACATCCTACTACAGCCAGTCTGCCACCAACTACGACCTACTCCATTATAGTACAGCCACTCTGCCGCCTACTACGGCCACTCTGCCACCTACTGCAGTCACTCTGCCACGTACTACGACCTTCTACAGCCACTCTGCCACCTACTATGACTTTCTACGACCTCATACAGCCACACTGCCACCTATTGCGACCTACTACAGCCACTCTGCCGCCTACTGTGACCTACTACAGCCAGTTTACCACCTAATACGTCCTACTACAGCCACTCTGCTGCCTCCTATGACCTACTACAGCCGCCCTGCCGCCTACTACGACCTTCTACAGCCGACCTTCTTCTATGACCTAGTCCAGCTACTCTGCCTCATACTACGACCTAGTACAGCCACTCTGTCATGTACTATGACCTACTGCAGTCACTTTGCCACCTACTATGACCTACTGCAGTCACTTTGCCACCTACTATGACCTAGTACAGCCACTCTGCCTCCTACTATGACCTTTGTACAGCCACTCTGCTGCCTACTATGACCTGCTACAACCAATCTGCCGCCTACTATGACCTACTACAACCAATCTGCCGCCTACTATGAATTACTACAGCCGTCTGCTGCCTACTATGAGCTACTCCATCATAGTACAGCCACACTTTGACCTATGATCTACTACAGCCACTCCTCCACCTACTACAACCAATCTGCCAGCTACTATGACCTACTACAACCAATCTTCAAACTACTATGACCTACTACAACCAATGTGCCAGCTACTATGACCTACTACAACCACTCTGCCAGCTATTATGACCTAGTACATCCTACTACAGCCAGTCTGCCACCTACGATGACCTACTACATCCTGCTACAGCCAGTCTGTCACCTACTATGACCTACTACAGCCAGTCTGTCACCTAATATGACCAATTACATCCTACTACAGCTAGTCTGCCACCTACTACGACCTACGACATTCTACTACAGCCACTCTGCCACCTACTACGACCTACTACAGCCACCTTCTACGACCTACTCCATTACAATACAGCCTCTCTGCCACCTACTATGACCTACTACAGCCCCTTTCACCTACTACAGCCACCTACTACGACCTACTCCATTACAATACAGCCTCTCTGCCGCCTAATACTACCTACTACAACCGCTCTGCCGCCTACTACAAAGTACTGCAGTCACTCTGTCACGTACTACCACCTTCTACAGCCACTCTGCCACCTTCTACAACCTACTACAGTCACTCTGCCACCTTCTACGACCTACTACAGCCACTCTGCCACCTACTATGACCTTCTGTGACCTTGTATAGCCACTCTTCCTTCTACTACGACTGAGTACAGCCACTCCTCCACCTGCTATGACCTACTACAGCCACTCTGCCACCTACTATGACCTACTACAGCCAGTCTGCTACCTACTATGAGCTACTACAGCCACTCTGCCACTTACTATGACCTTCTATGACTTACTGCAGCCACTCTGCCACCTACTACGACCTAGTACAGCCACTCTGCCCCCCACTTCGACCTAGTACAGCCACGCTGCCGCCTACTATGACCTAGTACAGCCACTCTGCTGCCTACTATGACCTACTACAGCTCCTCTTCCACCTACTATGACCTACTTGATCATAGTACAGCCGCACTTTGACCTACTATGATCTCCTACAGCCACTCCTCCACTTACTACAACCAATCTGCCACCTACTATGACCTTCTACAGCCAGTCTGCTACCTACTATGACCTACTACATCCTACTACAGCCACTCTGCCACCTACTACGACCTACTCCATCATAGTACAGCCACTCTGCCATCTACTATGACCTACTAAATTATAGTACAGTTGCTCTTCCACCTGCTACGACCAGTGTTGCCACAGTTACTTTGAAAAAGTAATCCAATTACAGATTACTGATTACTCCTTGAAAAAGTAACTTTGTTACTTTACTGATTACTCCATTTTAAAAGTAACTGTTAGATTACTAGTTACTTTTTTAGTTACTTTCTGCAACTGCCAACAACAATGCCCTGCCACCTCTCAGAACTCACTTTATTGGAAGTGCTTTTATAATAGCAATGTAAACAATGTATGTCCTCCTGACCTTTTAAGTTGAACTTATTTCCTGAAAAAAGTTTACGTAAAAAAATAAAATAAAGACAGTCTTTCTTGACTTCTATGAACATAAATACTTGTATAAAAAATAAAACACAGTCTTTCTTGACTTTTATGAACATAAGTACTTTTATGAAGAATAGAGTTTTTCTTCACGTCAATGAATATAAATACTTTTGTTTTATAAAAAAATAAAATGACTATCTTTCTTGACTTTTATGAACGTAAGTACTTTTTCAAAGAATAAAATAGTCTTTCTTGATGTCTATGAACGTAAATACTTGTTTTATAAAAAAATAAAACAAAGACAGACTTGACCTCATATTTAACTATCTTGACAGCACTGTAACGGTAAATTTTACAATTTATGGTTTATAAATGTAACTATGAAATTCTTTCTAACATAACATTTTTTACGTTGAAAATATTAGGTCTGTGATTTGTTACTTTAGCCTAATTTTATGTTATGAGTGAAACTGTGGAGTGGGGCAACTATACCAGTGGTTGTACGTCATCAACAGGAGCTTCTCAAACCTCTTGTCAGAGAGTCTATTTCTTTTAGGTGTGAGCACCAAACCTCCAATACTGAAAAGCTGCTCCACAGGAGCGCTTGATGGTGTTGGAGTGTTATACTTCAAGAAAATTTTCTCTATGTTTGGAAACTGATGCAGAACCTGAAGGTCATAGGCTGACGTCAGGTAGTCCATTACTTCCTTTTCTGCTGAGTAGGTCTCCTCGGCTCTGACACAAAAGGGAAAAAGTCCATCTCACCTTGGCTGGCACTGGCAGATGTTGTGGGCAAACTGGCAGTGCTCTGTGCTGCACGAGCAGTTGTGCAACATTCTGCTGTCAGAAGCTCCTTTACGCGCTGCCTCCTACCTTCAGCTCTCAGCCAACGGAGTTTGAATTTTGGACAACTGACAGCTGCGAGAAGGGCATCTTTGTTGTCCATCACACTGGCAAAATGAGTCTGGATTGCCTGAGAAATATGATACGTTTTTGAGTATTATCTTGTTGTAGGCTACAAGGCCTACTATTTAGTATGCCATTAAACTATTTGCAAACCACGCCTAATGCCTAATGCCCAATATTATGGATTTATGGATTTAATATTGTTTTAGGTTACTTCCTGACATTTTTATTTGTTTTAACCTTTTACATTTATAATGACTATTCTGTTCCATGTTTGTGAATAGTGTGATGTAAGAACTTGTAACTAAATTAATGGTGGAACATACCTGCGCTATGGCATCTGGAAGGCCTGCAGTCATCTTGGAGAGGGCATCTTTCACAGTCAGGGTCTTCTGCATCAGAACTTCAAGTGTGGGTAGTAAAGTCCCATAAGGACAGTCACCTTGTAAGATGTCCAGTGCTGAACTCAGAGGCTTCATGGCAGTGCAGTACTCATGCAGGAACTGGTACTCTTTGTCTTTGAAGCACTTAACGCCCATCTTGACACACAGAGTATTCAGATCATTCAAGAGTATTTCTGTGATTCTCTTTACAGCATCAAAAAAGGAATTCCACCTTGTGGACGTAGGTACCAGAAGCTTTCTTTTGGTGAATTCCTCCGCTGTTTCAGCTGCGAGGGTAGATCTACTTGATTTTGTCCAAACAGCTTTTGTCCACAGCCTTGCTCTCTGCGTTAGAAGTTAAGTACTTCTCCACATCACTTGTGGAAATGATGTTGATGGTGTGTGAAGCACACCTGCAGTGTGGGGGAAGTGATAGCTGACCATCACTTTCAGCTGAGAGGATTTCTGACAGATCTAAAAAAGTGACATCATCATCATCACTCTCCAGGTCGGAAGAATAAAAAGCAAAAATATAGATTTCTACTGCATAAGAATACAAAATAATATTAACACACAGTGACTTGGAAAAGTAACTTTAATCTTGTTACTGATTTGAATAGATTACTCATTAGATTACTCGTTACTGAAAAAATAGCCAGATTAGAGTAACGCGGTACAAAGTAACGCGGTACGGGCATCACTGCCTACGACCTACTAGAGCCATTCTGCCACTTACTATGATCTACTACAGCCACTCTACTACCTACTACAGTATGATCTACTACAGCCACTCTACTACCTACTACAGTATGATCTACTACAGCCACTCTACTACCTACTACAGTATGATCTACTACAGCCACTCTACTACCTACTACAGTATGATCTACTACAGCCACTCTACTACCTACTACAGTATGATCTACTACAGCCACTCTACTACCTACTACAGTATGATCTACTACAGCCACTCTACTACCTACTACAGTATGATCTACTACAGCCACTCTACTACCTACTACAGTATGATCTACTACAGCCACTCTGCTACCTACTACAGTATGATCTACTACAGCCACTCTGCTACCTACTACAGTATGATCTACTACAGCCACTCTACTACCTACTACAGTATGATCTACTACAGCCACTCTGCTACCTACTACAGTATGATCTACTACAGCCACTCTGCTACCTACTACAGTATGATCTACTACAGCCACTCTGCTACCTACTACAGTATGATCTACTACAGCCACTCTGCTACCTACTACAGCCATTCTGCCACTTACTATAATCTACTACAGCAGGGGTGGCCAAGTTTGGTCCTCGAGCGCCACCTTCCTGACACTCGTAGTTGTCTCCCTGCTCCAACACACCTGAATCCAATGAAAGACTCATTAAAAGTCTGCTAACGAGTCTTTCATTGGATTCAGGTGTGTTGGAGCAGGGAGACAACTAAGAGTATCAAGAAGGTGGCTCTCGAGGATTGAACCTGGCCACCCCTGTACTACAGCCATTCTGCCACCTACTACAGCCACTCTGCCACCTACTATGACCTACTACAGCCATTCTGCCACCTCCTACCACCTACTACAGCCACTCTTCCACCTACTACAGCCACTCTGCCACCGACTACGACCTACTACAGCCACTCTGCCATCGACTACGATCTACTACAGCCATTCTGCCACCGACTACGACCTACTACAGCCACTCTGCCACCTACTATGACCTACTACAGCCATTCTGCCACCTCCTACCACCTACTACAGCCACTCTGCCACCTCCTACCACCTACTACAGCCACTCTGCCACCTACTACAGCCACTCTGCCATCGACTATGATCTACTACAGCCATTCTGCCACCAACGATGACCTACTACAGCCATTCTGCCACCTACTACGACCTACTACAGCCACTCTGCCACCTACTATGACCTACTACAGCCACTCTGCCACCTACTATGGCCAAAATAATATTAACACACAGTGACTTGGAAAAGTAACTTTAATCTTGTTACTGATTTGAATAGATTACTCGTTAGATTACTCGTTACTGAAAAAATGGCCAGATAAGAGTAACGCGGTACAAAATAACGCCATTCTGCCACCTGCTACGACCTACTACAGCCATTCTGCCACCTACTACGATCTACTACAGCCATTCTGCCACCTACTATGATCTACTACAGCCACTCTGCCACCTGCTACAGCCATTCTGCCATCTGCTATGATCTACTACAGCCACTCTGCCACCTGCTATGACCTACTATAGCCACTCTACTACCTACTACAGCCATTCTGCCACCTACTATGATCTACTACAGCCACTCTGCCACCTACTTCTGCCACCTACTATGATCTACTACAGCCACTCTGCCACCTACTACCACCTACTACAGCCACTCTGCCACCTACTACAGCCACTCTGCCACCTACTACAGCCACTCTGCCACCTACTACAGCCACTCTGCCACCTACTACCACGTACTACAGCCACTCTGCCACCTACTACAGCCACCTACTACAGCCACCTACTACAGCCACTCTGCCACCTACTACAGCCACTCTGCCACCTACTATGACCTACTACAGCCATTCTGCCACCGACTATGACCTACTACAGCCATTCTGCCATCGACTATGACCTACTACAGCCACTCTGCCACCTACTACAGCCATTCTGCCACCTACTATGATCTACTACAGCCATTCTGCCACCTACTATGATCTACTACAGCCACTCTGCCACCTGCTACAGCCATTCTGCCATCTGCTACGACCTACTACAGCCATTCTGCCACCTACTACGATCTACTACAGCCATTCTGCCACCTACTATGATCTACTACAGCCACTCTGCCACCTGCTACAGCCATTCTGCCATCTGCTATGATCTACTACAGCCACTCTGCCACCTGCTATGACCTACTATAGCCACTCTACTACCTACTACAGCCATTCTGCCACCTACTATGATCTACTACAGCCACTCTGCCACCTACTTCTGCCACCTACTATGATCTACTACAGCCACTCTGCCACCTACTACCACCTACTACAGCCACTCTGCCACCTACTACAGCCACTCTGCCACCTACTACAGCCACTCTGCCACCTACTACAGCCACTCTGCCACCTACTACCACGTACTACAGCCACTCTGCCACGTACTACAGCCACCTACTACAGCCACCTACTACAGCCACTCTGCCACCTACTACAGCCACTCTGCCACCTACTATGACCTACTACAGCCATTCTGCCACCGACTATGACCTACTACAGCCATTCTGCCATCGACTATGACCTACTACAGCCACTCTGCCACCTACTACAGCCATTCTGCCACCTACTATGATCTACTACAGCCATTCTGCCACCTACTATGATCTACTACAGCCACTCTGCCACCTGCTACAGCCATTCTGCCATCTGCTATGATCTACTACAGCCACTCTGCCACCTGCTATGACCTACTATAGCCACTCTACTACCTACTACAGCCATTCTGCCACCTACTATGATCTACTACAGCCATTCTGCCACCTACTATGATCTACTACAGCCACTCTGCCACCTACTACCACCTACTACAGCCACTCTGCCACCTACTACAGCCACTCTGCCACCTACTACAGCCACTCTGCCACCTACTACCACGTACTACAGCCACTCTGCCACGTACTACAGCCACCTACTACAGCCACCTACTACAGCCACTCTGCCACCTACTACAGCCACTCTGCCACCTACTACAGCCACTCTGCCACCTACTATGATCTACTACAGCCACTCTGCCACCTACTATGATCTACTACAGCCATTCTGCCACCTACTATGACCTACTACAGCCATTCTGCCACCTACTATGACCTACTACATCCACTCTGCCACCTACTGCAGCCATTCTGCCACCTACTATGATCTACTACAGCCACTCTGCCACCTGCTACAGCCACTCTGCCACCTACTATGATCTACTACAGCCACTCTGCCACCTACTATGACCTACTACAGCCACTCTGCCACCTACTACGACCTACTACAGCCACTCTGCCACCTACTATGGCCAAAATAATATTAACACACAGTGACTTGGAAAAGTAACTTTAATCTTGTTACTGATTTGAATAGATTACTCGTTAGATTACTCGTTACTGAAAAAAATGGCCAGATAAGAGTAACGCGGTACAAAATAACGGCATTCTGCCACCTGCTACGACCTACTACAGCCATTCTGCCACCTACTATGATCTACTACAGCCATTCTGCCACCTACTACAGCCATTCTGCCACCTACTATGATCTACTACAGCCATTCTGCCACCTACTATGATCTACTACAGCCATTCTGCCACCTACTATGATCTACTACAGCCATTCTGCCGCCTACTATGACCTACTACAGCCACTCTACCTACTACAGACATTTTGCCACCTACTACGACCTACTACAGCCATTCTGCTGCCTACTATGATCTACTACAGCCACTCTGCCACTTGCTATGACCTACTACAGCCACTCTACCTACTACAGACATTTTGCCACCTGCTATGACCTACTACAGCCACTCTACTACCTACTACAGCCATTCTGCCACCTACTACAGCCACTCTGCCACCTACTACAGCCATTCTGCCACCTACTACGACCTACTACAGCCACTCTGCCACCTACTACGACCTACTACAGCCACTCTGCCACCTACTACGACCTACTACAGCCACTCTGCCACTTACTACAGCCACTCTGCCACCTACTATGATGTACTACAGCCATTCTGCCACCTACTATGACCTACTACAGTCACTCTGCCACCTTCTACAGCCCCTCTGCCACCTATCATGACCTGCTACAGTCACTTTGCCACCTGTTACAACCCACTAATGCCGCTCTGTATTGGGATTTTAACTACCCAAATGTCAGTTGGAAGGATCTTTATGCTGACAAGGATGGGAGTCAAATCCTAGATTGGTGTCTGGACCATTGTTTAACACAGCATGTAGAAATACCAACTCGAGGCGATAACATTTTTCGACTTAATCCTCTCAAGTGAACCTGACTGAATCGAGAACATAGGAGCGGGTAAGCTAGGTGACAGCGACCATGATATTATATTATGCACTATCAATACAAAGATGCAACGGGTAGATAATATATTGCAGGTTCCGGATTATAGGAATTCCAACTTTAAGGGACTTAAAAAGGACCTACAAGAGGCAGACTGGACAACCCTAAGCTTGCTCCCACTAGAGCAGGCCTGGGAGAGTTTTAAAGGAACAGTTGACGAAGCTGTTAGACAAAACATTAAATTTAAAAAAAGGGCCGGGAGGAAGAAACCCTTATGGATGAATAGGAGTGCTATCAGAATATTAAGGAAGAAATCAAAACTCTGTAAAAGATACCGGGAAACTAGGGAATATGAAACTTATATGGAATACTGTAAAGTACAAAGGGAGACAAAGAAAGCTATTAAGGCAGCCAAAAAGAACTTTGAAACCAAACTTGCAGAGAATATAAAAAAAGACCCTAAGTCGTTTTACGCATACGTGTGGGAGAAACAAAAACACGTAGTACAGTTGGACCACTCAAGAGGGAAAATGGTGAAACCATCACATCCAATGAAGAGGCTGCCACTCTACTTAATAGCTACTTCGCATCCACATTTACTAAGGAGGACACATACCCAAGCCAAAAAACGTCTATAAGGGTCCTGACATCCATAATAATAGTAGAGGAGGAAGTGAAGAAAAAATTAAGTACTCTAAAGAAGAACAAGGCACTGGGTCCAGACTTACTCTACCCTAAAATACTAAGGGAGAGTGCGGCTGTACTGGCAACCCCTCTGAGTATTATCTACCAAATAAGCTTAACTGAAGGAATAGTTCCCTCAGACTGGAGGAGTGCAAATGTGACATGTATATACAAAAAGGGCACTAAAATTTACTTGGAAGTCCCTAGCCCATATCATAGGCAGCAACTTCAAAATGATCTTGACATGTTAATAAAGTGGTCTGAAGACTGGCAAATGGTCTTCAATATTGAAAAATGTAAGATAATGCATATGGTAAATAAAAACAACCACTACCAATATTCAATGGAAGGGGTAAATCTAAATTCTACTACTGCAGAGAAAGACCTGGGGATAATCATAACTAGTGACCTGAAACCAACTCAACAATGTATTGCAAGTGTGAAGAAAGCCAACCAGATTCTAGGAATGCTCAGACGTAACATATCCAACAAGACGACATACATAATGGGCAAATTGTGTAAACAACTTGTTAGGCCACATCTTGAATATGCCATACAAGCTTGGTCCCCTTGGTATAGAAAAGATATAAACCTGTTAGAGAGAGTACAAAGAGCAGCAACAAAGATGATTCCTGAGTTGAAGAACCTCAAGTATGAAGCAAGACTAGAAAAACTGAGGCTGACTACACTAGAAGTACGTAGAACAAGAGGAGACTTAATCGAGACATTTAAAATCATGGGAGGTTTCGAATGTGTTGAATCGGGCAAGTTCTTCTGCAGAGTAGCTAATACCCACGGGACCAGAGGCCACACAATGAAACTGGAAAAGACAAGATGTAATCTTGATTTGAGAAAAAATTACTTCAGCCAGCAAGTTATTAACCAATGGATTTCGCTCCCCTCTCACGTAGTCACAGCAACTTCAGTTAAGTTTGATGAGTGGATAAAGCTCTGTGGAAGGCGGACGGGCGCTAAGAGCCGGAAGGCTTACTAGCCCGGCTACCGTGAGAGTTTTCCTCGCGATACAGGTGAATACCTCCTCGGCTGCACCTGCCAGCTCCACCTCAGTGCACGCAGCGGTAGCTATGCAGATGGAGCTTGCCTGGACCCGCTTCATCTGCGTCATTCAGCATGGCTCTCTCTGCGGCATCAGCTGATCCCGTCTCTGCGCTATCTACGTCTGCTTTGTCTTCATCATCAACGGAATCATTCGCAGCCCACTCAGTCTCTCCACCTCTGGCAGCTGGCTCTGTTTCCGTGTACGACGCGGCCACTCTGCTGGAGACGTCACGCAAAGCTGCTGTTTCTGTGACGTCAGCCGTGTGTTTACCGGCACATTCTGCCTCATCATCGCTCGCTGTCAACTCAGCCTCCATGTGTTCCACTGCACATTCACCTTCAGCGGCCGCTGAAAAGATCTCCACACGCTCTGGTTCCCGGCCAGCAGCTGCACTGATGGGTGCGTTTCACGCGCTCACACAGCTGAACACTGCAACCGTCCCTGAGCTGCTGCAGCCATCTCCAGCACGTGTTCTAAAGACAACCTCAGAGAACATTAACTGTGGGATGGTTAGTGACTTTTCTTTTTTGTTTGGTTTATGTTGATTTGTTTTCATGCTTGTCATTCTGTGGGAAATCTGTTTAAAAGGCCACGTTTGAACTTGAAATGGCTTTTTTGTAAATCAGTTGGGAATCTATTTAAAGTGTCACATCTTAGGAAATTAATCATTCCCGTGTGCTTTCTGATGTGCTACAGAATTATTTCATTCTGTGGGTCTTCCTCGGGAGTTAGTTGTCATTTGGGAAGTTTTAATGACACCCAGGCTATGTTTGAACTCTCATACCGGTTCCAAGATTGGTTTTTCCACTTTGATGTTGCTCAGGATATATCAGGGTGAATCTTTCAGTTTTTGCACTCTGTGTGGAAAGAGATTGTCCAAAAGACCTCTTTATATGGTGGAATCTCATCCCAGTGGCCGTGTAGCAAATCACAGGAAGAGGGGCAAAACTGTTTGTGGATTTGCATTATGCACCTGTGGGCCTCATTTCGTCTTTTTCTTGATTCTTTCAGTGGGTCTCTGGTTGAGTCAGAAAAGCCTCTGTTTAATTCATTCAATCATTGGTTCCTGTATTTTTTGGAATGTGTTGCTATCTGGAGGTGGGATTTTAAGATGTACGGTTTTCCCTCTCATTGGGTTGATGGAATAATCTGGGTGCTACTATTTAATCTGTTTCAATGGGTTCCCCACTTGGTGAGTTTTCCCTTTAAGCGGCTGATTCCCTCATTATTATTATTATTCCAGGTGTTTCATCCCTGAGTTGAGCTGTTTATGTGTCCCTGACTCTGCCTCTGTGTCCAGTACTCCCCATAGTCGGACCCCTAATACTACCGTGTACTGTGAAAAGCCTCATGGCTGTCCTCCTGACCCCTATCTCAGGCCTATCCTCTAACTCAGTCATGCACCAGGTAACGCCATGTGGCCGGCCTCCTGCTAAGTTTACCGCCCGTTAGTTCCCTTGTCTATTGTTGGTCAGGTTGTAGGTTATCCTTGGAATCTCCAGTCTTTTAGGCCTTTTTGTGTTTCTCCAGTCTCTTTTTGCCCCCTGTCCTGGGTCCCCCGCCGCCCTCCCAGTGTCAGGTTGTTTTTGTGTGGACGCCTGGTGGCACCCGTGTGGGGGAGGAGTACTGTCATGGTTTTGGCCTGATCTGGGCTTTGAGCCCATTTTTTCCTCTTTCTGTTCTCTTCCTGCCCCAGCTTTGAGTTATTAGTTGTTTATTTTCATCCTGGTTTATTCTCTGTTATGTTGTTACTTTTTACTTTGGCCTTTTCTTCAGTTCTGTTCTAGTTTTCTTCAGTCAGTTGTGTTTTCATTTATTGTTATCTGTAGGGCTTTAATGCCAGGTTTTGTTATCACTTACGAGGTCTGTGAGATAAGTATCGTACCTTTTTATTTTTTTCAAAAACCATATGGATTTGAATCACGTGTGATTGCATCAGACAAGCTTGAACCTTCATGCGCATGCTTGAGTTTTTTCATGCCTGTCGGTTACGTCATTCGCCTGTGAACACGCCTTGTGGGAGGAGTGCTCCACCCCCCTCGTCGGAGTTCTGTTTGTGCGGAAAATGGCAGAACGCTTGGAGCAGCGCTATTGCAATAAATTCTGCCAGAAACGTGGCGACAGTTGTGACAATTGTTGTTAGTCATGCGCTAATAGTTCCATGTGAACTTGGAGACAGCGCATTGTGCATCAGTCATGCGCTAATAGTTCTATGTGAACTTGGAGACAGCGCATTGTGCGTCAGTCATGCGCTAATAGTTCCATGTGAACTTGGAGACAGCGCATTGTGCGTCAGTCATGCGCTAATAGTTCTATGTGAACTTGGAGACAGCGCATTGTGCGTCAATCATGCGCTAATAGTTCCATGTGAACTTGGAGACAGCGCATTGTGTGTCAATCATGTGCTAATAGTTCCTGTGAACTTGGAGACAGAGCATTTTGCGTCAATCATGCACTAATAGTTCCATGTGTTCCATTGAGCCTCATGTATCAAAGTTGTGCACTTGTGGCGTAAATTTACAGTGTAAATTTGAAGTACACCAAAGTTGCCGTGACATGTATCAAGCAGTGCGCACCTGCCCATTTCCGGCGTACGCCTGACGTGACCTTGATAAATGCGGCGGGTGAAAACAATCTTAATTATAATAAACACGCCCATAAATATTCAGACTCCGCTTCAGACACACCCTCATTTTACGACATGGAAGCCGGGAAGACGGCAAAGAAAAAGAACTCCACCAATCACGACGCGTGCCAATAGAGCGTCAAAAGCGGCCGTCGTATCAATTGTTTTGTAGTATAATCAAAAAAGTGTTACAGTGGTGCCTTGTTTATTGCGGGAGTTAAGTACTCAGCGTTATTTTTACAATTATTATAGACATTTTAAAGCTGTAAACACTCTCAATGTTCAAACCTTTGTAGAGAAATAAGACCAACCTGTTTTCAGGCCCAAACATTTGTTTGAGAAATAAAAATAGAACGTTTTCCTATAAATAATTATTATGGCTTTTAGAACTAACGAATTTAATTCTAACGATCAACGTACGAGGTTGGACACATAAGAAATTATTAATAGTGACTGACCAGTATTTCACAGTTCCTCTGATCGCGCCTCTTCGTCCTGACGCCGCGCCTTTTTCCACTGAGTCAAACCTGGCTGCAGGTGTCTGTTTCTGAGTGACAAACACAGTTATGAGTAGTTGTTTGCGCTCTTTTTTCTTCTGGGCGAGAAGATTCTTATAAACAGACACACAGAACACTGTAAAAAAAAAAAAAAAGGATGCAAAATTGGACTAAAGAAATCCGCGAAACGATGAGGCCGTGAAAGGTGAACGGTGTTATAGCGAGGGACCACTGTATTCTCTTTTCACATGTCAATAATTCTTGACATGTGGATATTTTCTCGCTCAATTAATAAGACGCCTAATCTGTCAGATTTCTTATTTTTTAAATGTATTTCTTTATTTATTTTATTGTGACAACCGAATGGAGACGACAAAACCTGGTTGCAGCACGGGCGAATTAAGGGAATGATGAAACTACAGTTGTTATTATCAATTTCATTGTCTAAAACGATCACACCACATGAAGTTAAGCTCAGCGCTGCTCTGGCTCCAGGCTCTGGAGAAAAAGGCGAGCAGCGCTTTCTTTGCAGTCAGCGCTGTGGCCACGGATTGTGCTCGATAGATCAACAATTTGTATTAATTATTATGTAGTATAATCAGGAAAGTGTTATTTATGTAACATATGCATTGATTTGTATAATGGCACTGTTTATCATGTTGATCATCTTCATTTCTATGTGGATTCCAGCGCTGGTTCATTTTGGTGTATAATTTACGCCACCTCTCGACCTGGTGTATATTTTCAGCGCAGCGTACGCCAACGACCACATTGATAAATGCCAAGTAGCGCAGCCGTTTTGGCGTACACCCCATATACGCTCAAATATCGCCGGACGCAGTGTTGATGCATGAGGCCCACTGTGCGTCAATCATGCGCTAATAGTTCCTGTGAACTTGGAGACAGCGCATTGTGCGTCAGTTATGCACTAATAGTTCCTGTGAACTTGGAGACAGCGCATTGTGCGTCAGTTATGCACTAATAGTTCCTGTGAACTTGGAGACAGCGCATTGTGCGTCAATCATCCACTAATAGTTCCTGTGAACTTGGAGACAGCGCATTGTGCGTCAGTTATGAACTAATAGTTCCTGTGAACTTGGAGACAGCGCATTGTGCGTCAGTTATGCACTAATAGTTCCTGTGAACTTGGAGACAGCGCAATGTGCGTCAATCATGCGCTAATAGTTCCTGTGAACTTGGAGACAGCGCAATGTGCGTCAGTTATGCGCTAATAGTTCCTGTGAACTTGGAGACAGCGCATTTTTGCGTCAGTTATGCGCTAATAGTTCCTGTGAACTTGGAGACAGCGCATTGTGCGTCAGTTATGCGCTAATAGTTCCTGTGAACTTGGAGACAGCGCATTGTGCGTCAGTTATGCGCTAATAGTTCCTGTGAACTTGGAGACAGCGCATTGTGCGTCAGTTATGCGCTAATAGTTCCTGTGAACTTGGAGACAGCGCATTGTGCGTCAGTTATGCGCTAATAGTTCCTGTGAACTTGGAGACAGCGCATTGTGCGTCAGTTATGCGCTAATAGTTCCTGTGAACTTGGAGACAGCGCATTGTGCGTCAGTTATGCGCTAATAGTTCCTGTGAACTTGGAGACAGCGCATTGTGCGTCAGTTATGCGCTAATAGTTCCTGTGAACTTGGAGACAGCGCATTGTGCGTCAGTTATGCGCTAATAGTTCCTGTGAACTTGGAGACACCGCATTGTGCGTCAGTTATGCGCTAATAGTTCCTGTGAACTTGGAGACAGCGCATTGTGCGTCAGTTATGCGCTAATAGTTCCTGTGAACTTGGAGACAGTGCATTGTGCGTCAGTTATGCGCTAATAGTTCCTGTGAACTTGGAGACAGCGCATTGTGCATCAGTCATGTGCTCATTGTTCCATGTTAACTGTTAAGGTTAAGTTCACGTTCAAGTTTATTCGGTTCAAGGAAAAGAACTTTACCACAAAATAAAACAAAATAAAACAAAATAAATAAAACTGATTTCTCAGCCAGTCAACCCATGCAACCGAAAGAGTGTAGGTAGAAACAAAGCTTATATACACCGACCCCTTTTACCTCAGTAACTTTTACTTATCACAGCAAAACCAAAACAAAGCAAACAACCTGATCAGAACAGCAAAACACAGACATCTTAAAATAATCAATACACTCAAATTCCTCATCATATCCACACCAATAACAGCACACATCACATTATCTATATATACTGTATAATACAAAATCAATAACACAATTGTCCATACTTTAAAGAACAGCTATATAGTCTTTTAAACATGAATTGTATTTTCAGAGAATTTAGAAAATGTTCACCTATTCAGAAAACATCAGTTCCTTATATTGGTGTTTAAACTGATTGACATTTGGACATCGCTTGAGTTCCTTCATCAAATTATTCCATAGTTTTGGGCCACAAGTAGAAACACAGAAACCTTTCCTGGTCGTCCGAGCGCCAGCAATTTGAAAATGATACAAGCTCCTTAAATTATATTTTCCTTCACTCTCACTGAAAAAGTCTTGACTTCTAAAGGGCAGTTGCTTACTTTTCACTTTATACATTATTTGCACAGTCTTAAATGTAATCATATTGTGTAGTTTTAATGTTTTAGATTTAATAAACAATGAATTGGTGTGATCTCGATAACCTACATTGTGAAATGTTCTTAATGCTCTTTTTTTGAAGAATGAACAATGATTGCAATGTGGTTTTATAATTATTGCCCCAAACTTCAGCACAGTAAGTCAGGTAGGGAGCAACCAATGAACAATACAGAGTATGGAGTGCTTTGCAGCCAAGAACATGCCTTACCTTATTTAGTACTGCAATACTTTTTGACACTTTCTTTTGAATATGTTGAATATGAGCTTTCCAATTAATTCTTTCATCAATAGTGACACCTAAGAACTTATTTTCTTTGACACACTCTGTTTACTTGTATATTTAACTGAATTTGTATGTCTTTGTTGTAATTCCCAAATAACATTATTTTAGTTTTAGACAAATTTAGTGATAATTTATTAATATCAAACCATCTCTTTAACTTTATCATTCCAGTATGTAAATGGGACAGTAATTTCTGCAGATTTTCTCCTGAACAAAACAGGGTTGTATCATCTGCAAACAGAACTGCCTTAAACAGATCTGAAACTTTACATAAATCATTAATGTAAAAAATAAATAATTTTGGTCCCTTGAGGAAGCCCACAAATGATGTCCAGATGCAAAGAGCAGCAGTCCTCAAGTTTAACAGTTTCTGGTTTTGTAAGTAATTTTTAATCCAGTTCAAAGCCACTCCTCTGATACCGTACAGTTCCATCTTTTGAAATATGTTGTGATCAATTGTATCAAAAGCTTCAGGTCAATAAATAAACCTATTACTATTTCCCTTTGGTCCACATGACTACTGATGTCTTCTACTGAATTGAGCAGAGCCAATGCCATGGACCTACCTGCTCTAAAACCATATTGACTTTCATCTAGCAAGTTGTTGTTCTATACATTTATACAACCTGCTATTGTACAGCTTTTCCATATCTTAGAAAATTGTGACAATAGAGACACAGGCCTGTAATTTGTAAAAAGATGTTTACTGCCAGATTTAAATTTGAAATGATTTATTAAAAATATATGATAATGGTTTTGCAATTTCAGTAATTATTTGCTTTACTAAAGACATATGTACATCATTATGATCCACTGACCTTTTACTTTTTCATGTACTAACTACCTTATTAATTTCCTTTTTATCTACTGGACCAAGAAACACTGTGTGTGGATTTCTGTCAATTAATTGCTGATTTTCCCATGGGCTGTGTGGAATTTCAACTGCCAGATCTGGCCCAACATTAGCAAAGAATTTATTGAAACTATCCACTACTTGACTCCTATCACATTTATCTTTGTTCTTATACGTAAAATATGTTGGATAGTTATTTGATCTGGATTTATTTGTTATAATAGTATTCAGTATTTTCCATGTTTCCTTTATGTTGTTTTATTGTCATTTTGTATTTTTCCAAAGTATGATTTTTTTACAATTCCACATGATAGTTGTTAATTTATTTTTATAGTCCTTATATTTAATCTCTGCCTCTTTTGATTTAGTTTTAATGAATTCTCTGTATAACATTTTTTTCTTGCAAGCCTTTTGAAGACCTTTAGTTCTCCATGGATGCTTTATATTTATTCTTATTACTATACTGTATAACTGGACAGTTTTTGTTGTATATGTTCTGCATATGCCAAGTTAGCATCCTGTTTTGCATAAATGGGATTCCAATTCTGTAAAAGTAAATCATGTTTTAAGGCAGTAATAGCTTCTTCAGATTCCAAATGCTTACCATATTGTATTTTCTCAGTACATTTTTTTTATTTAAGTTTAGATCAGTTATTGTAAAATTGGTAAATGGTCACTATAATTGATTAATAAGCCAGTTAGTGTTTGGATATCAATATCATTCATAAATATATTGTCAATGACAGTAGCTGATTTTTACCTTTTTCCATGCATATTTCAGTTGTCATGCATTCCAACAGATTATCACATGGCCATTGTCAAATGATCTTTAATTTTATATTTACGCCTTTTGTCAACATAAAATGCTCCTCCTCCTCTGTTTTGCCTATTCAAATGATTGAATTTCTAAACGTCCAATTCGTAATTCCTGTCATCAACCTCTGCAAGCGAAGTTTCCGATATGACAATTATACCAAAAGGATGACAAAATTGTTTTAAATAATCAGTACATACTCTGACTGTTATAGTGGATTATTGATAATTTCCCATCATTACCTCCATCAAGGAGGTAATGATGGATTGTATTGTTAATTTATTGTATTGTATTCATTGTATTTTATCATTACCTCCGTCAAGGAGGTAATGTTTTCGGTCGCGTTTGTTTGTCTGTTTGTTTGTCTGTCTGTCAGCAGGATAACTCAAAACGTTTTGAGTGGATTTTGATGAAATTTTGTGGAGTGGTTGGAAATGACAAGAGGAACAAGTGATTAAATTTTAGTGGTGATCCGGACCACGATGCTAATGTGTTAGCATGTCTATGGCATTTTCAATGTTAAAAGTTAGCATTAAGCAGTTGCAGCTGTCATCACGTTCGGGTGCATTTGTTTTCAAATTGTAATTTTTCTTAAATTTATTTTTGTTTATATATTAATAATCTAATGATTATTATATATAATTTTAGAGAAAGAGACAAAAAGAAATAGATCACTGTGCCAAGGAGGGAATCTCTTTAGGGTCAGTGACCCTATGGCCTTGTTTAGAGAAGTGTTTCATAAATGTTAAAAAATTCATATATTTGCAGTTTAGTTGAATAATAAATTGAATTTTGTCTCTTATTTGTTTTTGTCTATAAGCACATGCAATATCAATATCAGTGCTCAGATGACAGTAGCTTCTGGGAAAGGTGCAAGTTGCAATAAACTGTGATACCAAGCGTTAAGGATACATGCTATCCAGTCACAGCAGATGAAACTTTTTTACTACTGAGCAAACATCATTGTTAGACTTTTTTAAGTTCAATGATTCCACGGCGTGTAGATGATGTTATGGCGTCAGTGACCCCATGGCCTTGGCGGAGGTTTGCACTCTCTGAGTGCTTCTAGTTTGAAATGCGATTGTATTGTTCATCTGTGTAATACTGATAATTACTATTTTACTATTATTACTATTACTAATGACTGATAATTACTAATAGAAATGATTATCTGGATTTATCTAAATATTCCAGATCCTGTATATGGTGCTTAGTTTACTGACAAGATTGTAATTCCTGCACAGAAGTAAAATCAAAGGAATCAGCTGTCATCATATAAGAAAAAGAAAAGCCCACAAACCAAAACCCAAAAACAAAAACCAGTCAAATTAGGTCCCACTACATCATGTAAACACTCACCTAATATGAAAGTCATTTTCCAGAATTGCTTATACTCAAGTTCATTTGAAAACACAAACATAACCCTCAATGAACGAATAACAAAACTCATCATTTAAATTTTTCAAAGTCCGAATCTCTCTTACCATTATGATTTTAGCTTCCTCCAGAGATCCGTTTAACTTAATCATCACTTTACAGTTCCTCGTCCAAGTTACTTGTATTTTTTTTTCTATTTTTTTAGAGCTCTGGCTTGTCTTGTAATATCTGCATTTTTCTTTGTCAAATGTTCGTTTACATCCACCTCAGTTCCTCTCAGCTTTTTTGTTTGCCTTAACAATTCCTTCTTAAGTTTCCTGTTTGCAAACTGGATAATAATGACCGGTTTAAACTTTTTATCTTTTTTTGGAAGTGAGTGACAGTCTGCAACATCATTGTTATTGATGTCCTGAGATGAAAAAAAAAATCAATGATCTGTTCCTCCAGGGAGTGAATTTCTCCTGGAGTGTCTTCATCCACGCTGGTACCGCTGCTGAGAGCAGCAGCCCTGGCAATGTTCAATCCAGACACAGTCACCACGTCCATCTTAATATGCTGCTCCAACTCCTCCACACGGTTTTCCAAAATCAGTATTTTTATTGTCTTTCTCCTGCAGCATTTTTCTGAGTTCTCAGACTTCCTTCAGTAAACCAAGCAGTTAGGTTTGTTTTTTTTTACCACTCCACTTAGGTCCTCAGACATGAAATTCAGAGACAGCTGAATTTCATCCAAGTCTTCACTACTTATGTTTTTTTTTTGTTTTTTTTTGGTATGATGGACAGTTATGGAGAAAGCTTTACCTTAGTCCACTGAGCTGCAGCTGCACCGTCCCACAGTGAAAGGCCCGTCCCGATGTTTGGCCACCGCTGGGGCCTGGTTGAGGCCCGAGGTTTCGCTGGCCTGGTTTAACTGTGTGAGAAGGTGATCAAAGCAGGATCTCAAAGGCTGACAGGTCATTTCTCTGCCGCGTGTGAAATCTCATTTGCATCAGGACTAGAGACATTTCACCCAGTTCAGGCCTGTTTCAGCAGTGCGTATTGCCAATTTGTTTGTTTCAGCGTGCTATTCTCCCTTTCCACAGCTTCACCTGATTGAGGATGGTAACTGCACTGATTTGACTTGTGACCTGTGACCTGTATGCCCTGTAACAGTTGGTATTACGCACCAGGAAGATGGCGTCAGTGTGTGCGGCACGCCATCTGTTGCTCCTACTTTTGTCTGTGTTTTTCAGTTTTAACAGCTCTCAGATCGAATCTCTGCTTGTCTATGATCACCAGTCCCTCTTGGACTTATGACAAAATGTCTGAAACTTAAGTGTTTTTAATCATAGTGGGCAACAAAAACTTTACCTCCGCTGTTGTCAGTGATTCTGACTTACCTTCTCCGAGCCTCAGCGCTACCTTCCTGGTGGACTTGTCGTTGTCGTTGCCGCAGTAAATGCAGCAGCCGGGTAGTAAAGTTAAGGATCTGTCTGGCATGTTCCTCATATGACTCCTATGCTGCACAAGGACCATGGTATCCGCTCACAGTGCCCTGGCTCTTCCTTGATCTCATTGACAGCTGTCTGGTACCTGTAACTGATTTGGTTATGGCTGCGCGGCTCCCTCTCTTCGTGGCTCTGCTGGCGTGGGATGAATCCTCACAACTTGAGGACGCAACTCTGTGTTCAGCAATTTGCTGGACCACAAGTTCCAGCTCTGCCAGATGCTAGGTGGAGGACCGGTAACTGTTTTTAAAGGAACCTTTAACTATAAACAGTGTCCTGCATCCTTCTCCAGTTTGAGCTGACTGTTTTTGAAGTTGGTCACTCAGACCTGGTGCTTTGTGCCGTCATTTACTGGCCACCAAACTACAACCCCAATTCCAGTGAAGTTGGGATGTTGTGTAAAATGTCAAAAACAGAATACAATAATTTGCAAATCCTCTTCAATCTATATTCAATTGAATACACCTCAAAGACCAGATATTTAATGTTCAAACTGATAAACTTTATTGTTTTTGTGCAAATATTTGTTCATTTTGAAATGGATGCCTGCAACATGTTTCTAAAAAGCTGGGACAGTGGTATGTTTCCCACTGTGTTACATCACCTTTCCTTCTAACAACACTCAATAAGTGTTTGGGAACTGAGGACACTAATTGTTGAAGCTTTGTAGGTGGAATTCTTTCACATTCTTGCTTGATGTACGACTTCAGTTGTTCAACAGTCCGGGGTCTCCGTTGATGTATTTAGTGCTTCATAATGTGCCACACATTTTCAGTGGGCGACAGGTCTGGACTGCAGGCAGGCCAGTCTAGTACCTGCACTCTTTTACTACGAAGCCACGCTGTTGTAACACGTGCAGAATGTGGCTTGACATTGTCTTGCTGAAATAAGCAGGGACGTCCCTGAAAAAGACGTTGCTTGGATGGCAGCATGTGTTGCTCCAAAACCTGGATGTACCTTTCCGCATTGATGGAGCCATCACAGATGTGTAAGTTGTCCATGCCATGGGCACTAACACACCCCCATACCATCACAGATGCTGGCTTTTGAACTTTGTGCTGGTAACAATCTGGATGGTCTTTTTCCTCTTTTGTCCATAGTTTCCAAAAACAATTTGAAATGTGGACTCATCAGACCGCAGCACACTTTTTCACTTTGCGTCTGTCCATTTCAAATGAGCTCGGGTCCAGAGAAGGCAGCGGTGTTTCTGGATGTTGTTGTTTGACTTTCACTTTGCATGGTAGAGTTTTAACTTGCACTTGTAGATGTTGCGACGAACTGTGTTAACTGACAATGGTTTTCTGAAGTGTTCCTGAGCCCTCGCGGTACGATCCTATGATGATGTCAGTTTTTAGTGCAGTGCCGCCTGAGCGATCGAAGGTCACGGGCATTCAATGTTTGTTTTCGGCCTTGCCGCTTATGTGTATGTTATGTTCTCCAGATTCTCTGAATCTTCTGATTATATTATGGATTGTAGATGATGGAATCCCTAAATTCCTTGCAGTTGAATGTTGAGAAACATTGTTCTTAAACTGTTGGGCTATTTTTTTCATGCAGTTGTTCACAAAGTGGTGATCCTCGCCCCATCTTTACTTGTGAACAGCTGAGCCTTTTGGGAATGCTCCTTTAGGTTTTTATTAGGTGTTCTTTGAGCATTCATCAACTTTCCCAGTCTTTTGTTGCCACTGTCCCAGTTTTTTTTAAATGTGTTGCAGGCATCCATTTCAAAATGAGCACATTTTTGCACAAAACAACAAAGTTTATCAGTTTTAACATTAAATATCTTGTCTTTGTGGTGTATTCAATTGAATATAGATTGAAGAGGATTTGCAAATCATTGGATTCTGTTTTTATTTACATTTCACACAACATCCCAACTTCACTGGAATTAGGGTTGTATAAAGTATAAAAAAGACAATAATTAAGGGGCATTCATTCAAACATTTCAACAGTTTAAAAATCCTGACAAAGCGCCAGCTGCAGGAATGATGCTGCGCAAAGGTTAAATGATGCCCACAAAAGTCAAAGAAAGTCCAGATTTCTTGTTGCATTTGGGCTTCGTTGCCCTTTGTTAAGTGCCGTGTGACTGGGCCATTAAGCCTCCATTACACATAGAAAGAATGTGCAGGAACCAGCCCAACACGGCAAATATTGCCATAATCCAACACAGTCAGGAGGAAAAGAGGCGTGGTCAGCCATGTCAGAACGCATCCAGATTACCTCGTCCACCTGCACGATGGCATCCAAAGTGCATGTAGACAACAGGTAGATGACACAGACTGCTGTTAGACGACCATAAAAGTGCTGAAGACTGCCCGATGTCCAAACATCTGGATGAAAAACACGAGGCCGGAGCGCTGTGTTCCTCACGTGCAAACTCGTGGGGCTGCAGTTATCACTCAGCCGTGTGTCTCTGTGTGTGTCTGTATGGATAATGCTGCATGACCAACTTAGTGCCACTGGGCAGCTTCGCTGAAAGTTTGCTGGCAGTGTGCCATGCTGTCCCCTGCATCAGGAGCCTTTCCAGGGAACTTTAAACTTTATTTTTTCTTTTTTGCTCACTTCAGGAGCACAATGCAACTCACGACATCGCGCGGGTTGGATTGTCACATGGAATTAATTTTTTTGCCTTCTCTGCTGTCTGTGTGCACCCCGATTCAGCCTGTGTTGATACAAAGGAGTTCTGCTCCTGCTTTAACTCCTCCTGCCTTTCTGTAATGGACTCTGTGGCTCCTCTCCTCATTCAGTCTAAGACTCGGCCTGAAGCCTGGTACACTGACAGAACCCGTGCAGCCAGAAGGGAATGTCGCAGAGCTGAACATAGGTGGAAGGACAAGCTGCAGGTTTCATTTCAAATTTTAAAGGACCGCTGGTGTTCTTATCAAGACATTCTTAAGGAATCCAAAGGAGGGTATCTGTCAAGCATAATCACAGAGAGCTACAAGAACTGTTCAGAACAGTGGACTCTGTCCTGAATGTCCTACAGCCTGTAGGTTTGGAAACATCCATTGATGTTTGTAATAGTTTTCTATACCTTTTCATTGAGAAGGTTGCTTCTGCAAGAGCTCTCATTTCTCCACCCACCTTTGACCCCTCTGCCGCTGCTCCTTGCCCAGCAGTCTTCAGTGGATTTGAACCTGTGACTCTGTCACTGTTGGAGGATGTGGTGGCCCACATAAAACCACCAGGTTCTCCTTGTGATGTGGTCCCACCTCACTTCTTTAAAGAGGTTTTCTCTACCTTAGGGCAGTCAGTTGTGACCGTTATAAATAGCAGTGTGTCCTCTGGTGGTGTCCCTGTAAGCTTCAAACATGCGGTAATGCAACCTCTGCTGAAGAAGCCTGGCCTTGATAGCACAGTTTTAGTGAATTTCAGGCCAATCTCTTAGCTGCTGTTTCTCTCTAAAATCCTGGAGAAAAGTTTCCTTGATGAACACGTTATGAAGGTTTTTCAGTCATAGCACAGAAAGTGCCCTTTGAAATTTTTTTATGATATTTTAATGGCAAATGTTAGTGGCAACTATGTTGTTCTTGTCTTGCTTGACCTGACTGCTGCCTTTGACACTGTAGATCACAGTATTTTTGTTATGTTGCATTTACACATAGGCAGGATGTGTTACAAATGTCATATTTGTGTCATTCTTGGCACATTCCTGACATTCTTAACGTGACTTAATGCATCTGAATAGGTTTCTTAATACTGCGTGTTGGTGCGTGATAATCGTGATTTTCGTGGTGCATGTTTTTGGCTGTCAAAAAAATCTTACATGAATGTCACACACCACCCTTATTTTGCCTCATGTCGTGGAGGTCGCAACTGAGCATGCTGATCCGTCTTGATTAGTGGTGATCCTTAATAAATCAAATCAAATCAATTTTTTTTATATAGCGCCAAATCACAACAAACAGTTGCCCCAAGGCGCTTTATATTGCAAGGCAAAAGCCATACAATAATCACAGAAAAACCCCAACGGTCAAAACGACCCCCTATGAGCAAGCACTTGGCTACAGTGGGAAGGAAAAACTCCCTTTTAACAGGAAGAAACCTCCAGCAGAACCAGGCTCAGGGAGGGGCAGTCTTCTGCTGGGACTGGTTGGGGCTGAGGGAGAGAACCAGGAAAAAGACATGCTGTGGAGGGGAGCAGAGATCAATCACTAATGATTAAATGCAGAGTGGTGCATACAGAGCAAAAAGAGAAAGAAACACTCAGTGCATCATGGGAACCCCCCAGCAGTCTACGTCTATAGCAGCATAACTAAGGGATGGTTCAGGGTCACCTGATCCAGCCCTAACTATAAGCTTTAGCAAAAAGGAAAGTTTTAAGCCTAATCTTAAAAGTAGAGAGGGTGTCTGTCTCCCTGATCTGAATTGGGAGCTGGTTCCACAGGAGAGGAGCCTGAAAGCTGAAGGCTCTGCCTCCCATTCTACTCTTACAAACCCTAGGAACTACAAGTAAGCCTGCAGTCTGAGAGCGAAGCGCTCTATTGGGGTAATATGGTACTATGAGGTCCCTAAGATAAGATGGGACCTGATTATTCAAAACCTTATAAGTAAGAAGAAGAATTTTAAATTCTATTCTAGAATTAACAGGAAGCCAATGAAGAGAGGCCAATATGGGTGAGATATGCTCTCTCCTTCTAGTCCCCGTCAGTACTCTAGCTGCAGCATTTTGAATTAACTGAAGGCTTTTTAGGGAACTTTTAGGACAACCTGATAATAATGAATTACAATAGTCCAGCCTAGAGGAAATAAATGCATGAATTAGTTTTTCAGCATCACTCTGAGACAGAGTGAATAATAGAGTGTGACAGTGTTCTTCTCTCACGTGCACACAATTAAACTTTGTTGCACCACATTCAGTTTCATTGCTGCAGTATGCTGAAGAAGGACAGTGACACCAAGTTGGCTAAAAGTCTCGTTCCAATGCTCCTCAGTGTGTTCCTGCAGAGGTTCCACCTGCTGCTGCTGCTGTGCCTGATGTTTGGGAAAACAAGCAAGACGAGAGCCGCATGAAGCCACACATCTGGCTCTCTGTCTCCTCCTCCTCTCTGTCAGTGCCACTCCATGGCACAGAGCCCAACTAAGCATGCAGTCACAAAGTTCTTCTGCTGGATTTTGAGGAGCAAACTGGAGTGATCTGAATTGTTCAGCAGCTGATGTTGTTTCAAGATGGCAGCGCATGTATACGCTGCGGCTTGCAGCTCCCGTGGCTATGTTTGTGTTCGTTTGTTTGTTTTTGTTTTTACTTATGTCTGTGTACACAATGGTAGTGGAGGCACTAGTGCAGTACAGTAGGTCGGAATTATGGAATATTGGGCTACAATGCAGGCTTCACATATCCCCGAAACTGGATTTTATTTTACCAGAGTTGCGAAGGACTACTGAGCTTATGATTTTTTTTCCACGCAGCTGCCCAGGAGATGGCATTTCCATAAACAGAAAAGGGGTAAGAGAGCGGCTTGCATGCTAGGCTACAAGCTAGTCCGTACAGACCGGCCCTTCCTAGTCTCTTCCTTGCCAATGGTCTCTTGCCAACAAGATTGACGAGATCCGACTCAGGATTATCTCGCGAAGAATGGACAGTTGTGTGGCCGCTGTTACAAAGACCTGGTTGGATGATAATATCCCAGATACAGCGGTGGAGATAGAGGGACGCTTTCTCTTCCGGGCGGACGGGACTGTGGCTTCGGGTAAGAGCAGAGGTGGGCGCCTGGCGCTGTATGTAAACAATCTTTGGTGCACAGCCACATATATTGTTGCAACATTCTGCTCTCCTGATTTGGAATACTTGGCGGTGAAATGCAGACCTTTTAAGCTGGTGAGAGAGCTCACATGTATGGTGATCAGAACTGTCTATATACCACCACGGGCGAATGCTAAAGTAGCGTTAGAGGCGCTGTACAGCCTGATTAATGAGCAGATGAACGCCAACCCAGAGGCGGCTGTGATTGTGGCTGGAGATTTTAATCATGTTGAATTAAAGGCAGTGTTTGTTGTAGATTAAAGCCAACCATCAGGACAGTTCACGTTTGGTCTGATGAGGCCTCCTCCGCACTACAGGCCTGCTTTGAGGATACGGACTAGAGTGTGTTTAGGGATGGGGCAGACCTGGAAGAATATACATCATCTGTCCTGGGTTACATCCAGTTCTGTACTGATGCTATCCTCCCTGTAAAGATAATTAAGGAGATTCCCAATCAGAAACCATGGTTGGACAGCACAGTATGGTCCCTGCTGAAGGCCTGAGATGCTGCGTACTGGGCTGGAGACAGGCTGGCTTACTGCAGGGCTCGAGCTGAACTGAGGAGTGGAATTAAGTAGGCAAAATCCCGGTATAAACAGCGCATAGAGGAGCATTTCAATAATAAGGACCCGCAGAATATGTGGCAAGGCATCAGGACCATGACAGATTATAAGCGCAAGAACCAACTGGCCAGCCATGACCGCACCCTGCCTGACACCTTGAACAACTTCTTTGCCCGTTTTGATACTTTAAACAGCAGGGAGGCTGTACATTTACATTTACCCCAACATGGGGAGCAGCATCAGCCCCTTGTCCTGCAGCACCATCAGGTGATGTCTACATTGCAGAGGATTAATGTCCGGAAGGCTGCAAGACCGGATGGGGTGCCGGGTCAGACTCTGAGAACATGTGCTAATCAACTAGCAGGAGTGTTTTCAGATATTTTCAATCTGTCTTTGCGTTTGGCCAAGGTTCCTGGGTGCCTCAAGTCCTCCATCATAATACCAATACCAAAGAAGACATCCATCACCTGCCTGAATGATTACCGGCCTGTTGCTCTGACCCCGGTAATCATGAAATGCTTTGAGCGGATTCTTTTAAGGTATATCAGAGACTTCATTCCTGCGGACCTGGACAGCCTTCAGTTCGCTTATAGAGGGAACCGTTCAACAGAGGATGCTGTTTCCATCGCTCTGCACACAGCCCTGACTCATCTGCAGCACCCTAACACATATGTTAGGATGATATTTGTAGACTTCAGCTCAGCTTTTAACACAGTCATACCAGACAAGCTGACACTGAAGCTACACCAGTTGGGTTTGCCTGCGCTGCTGTGCTCTTAGATCAGAGACTTTCTTACCAATAGGTCTCAGGTGGTGAGAATAGGTGACCTTACATCGTCTTCTCTGGTCCTTAACACAGGCACTCCGCAAGGCTGTGTGCTTAGCCCAGCCATCTTCACTCTTTGCACACACGATTGTACTGCCATCCACCCCACACACACAGTTGTGAAGTTTGCAGATGATACCACAGTAGTGGGTCTCATTTCAGATAATAATGAGACCCACTACAGAGAGGAGGTCCAGCGGCTTGTTCAGTGGTGTTCAGTTAACAATCTGACACTGAACACAGGGAAGACCAAGGAGGTCATTGTGGATTTTAGGAGGGCCAAGAAAACGGACCACGTCCCCCTCCTTATAGGTGGAGAAGTGGTGGAGCGTGTGGATAACATCAAATTTCTGGGCCTCCATATTACATCTGATCTGTCTTGGTCTATGAATACCTCCCATCTGGTGAAGAGGGCGCAACAAAGGCTCTTCTTCCTCAGGAAACTGAAACGCGCTGGACTATCCTCCCGACTGCTGGCAAACTTTTACAGGGTCACAATAGAAAGCATCCTCTGTCTTAGTGTGACTGTGTGGTACGGCAGCTGTACGACCCAGGAGAAGAAGAGTCTGGCGCGGGTGGTGCGGACAGCACAGGGCATTGTTGGCTGCCCCCTCCCAGACTTGGACTCCATTTATGAGGGTCGTGTCAAGAAAAGGGCCAAATCTATCACTGCGGACCCCAGTCACCCGGGCCATAGACTGTTTGTACCGCTTCCATCAGGCAAGCGGTACAGAAATATAAGGGTTACTACAAATAGACTGAGACAGTTTTTTTCTCGGGTTGTCAGAGCTATTAGCCCTTGCCCCCATCCCTTGTAGTTTTTTTCATATACACCCCATCATTTTGTAGTTATCGACACATAGAAACATATGCACACACACACACACACACACATCTTTTTAGGGATTGTAATCATGCATTCAGTATATCTGGCCTGTTTTATTTATTTATGTACAGGGTTTGCAGCTCCTGGCACATTGCACTTTGTTTATAGAACTGTCATGCACACAGCACTTTTATCTATAGAGCTGCTATGTGTACAGCACTTTTTGATATTCCCTACTGCATTTCTTTGCCTACTGTATTTTATGTGTATATAGTTGAATGTGTATTTTTGTCTTTTGTCTTAAATTGTTGTATGAGGTTTTATGTTAGACAAGGTGAAGCTGCAATTTAAATTTTGTTGAATTTTATTCAGTGACAATAAAAGGCATCTTATCTTATCTTATCTGATGGATGAATATGGGTGTGTGTGTGTGTGTGTGTGGAGACAGTTCGCCTCATTCACAACGTGACAGAACGTTGTGATAGAACCATGCGCTGTTGCGTGCAATCGCCTCTGCCTCAAATCATCACATTCGTGATCAGCGTCCAAGAATGTATACTTCGTGGCATTCATGACTTGTCGTCGTTATGTGTAAATGCAGCATTACATCTGCAGCAGCTAGTGGGCATTGGTGGTAGTGCCCTGGACTGGTTCATTTCCTACTTAACAGACAGGACTATGAGCGTTGGTCTTGGGGTTTGTGAATCCTCCTCTTACATGGGGTCCCACAGGGTTCACTTTTACGACCTTTGCTTTTCTCCCTGTATATGCTTCCTGTCGGCTCTGTCCTCAGAAAGCATGGTGTCACTTTTCATTGTTATGCTGATGATAGCCAGAGGTGTCTTCATGAGTGGCACTAGAGTCAAATACTACACGTATCTGGTTTGGTTTGCAGGGCTGGTAGACACCAAAAATCAGTAGGTACCAACACTCTTGATCTTTGTCAAGTAGCGGGACTGGTTCAGCATGTCCTAATTCAAACATCTTCTGCATGAAGTTGAAGAAGTGTTCTTTCATGTTTAGCAAGCATGTGGCACAGTGAAGTGAGATGTTTGGCTGCTTGGACTTGGTTGTTGGGTAATCTGCACCTGTTTTGTTTGAAAGGTAGTGGCGCCACCCAGCTGTTGGACTCATTCATAAACATTTGTTCATCCTTGATCTTGAGGAACAATTCATTGTCCACTGACATAGCAGGTTTGTCATCATGTGAGTTTCTCATAAACAGTTTCTTGCTGAAACAGTCATTTTCATCTATGTCAATCAAGCTGGTCATGTTAGGGGGAGTCAGTCGCATGGACCTTTTCTTTGACATGGAATGAGTCCAAGAGAGATGTGCGGCCATTGTTCAACACTGTTATACGGTAAACATTGACATTGCTAGGCATGTGAGCCCCCCCGAGGCAGACCTCACCTATGATGGCCCAGCCAAGGTCGAGGTGCTGGGATTACAGGGCATCGTGAGGGCCACTGTGGTGTTCTCTGATCTGCATTCTTGGTATGTTACGACCAAGAAGGACCAGTATCAAAGCATTTGGGTCCAAATCTGAAATCTTGTCTGCCAGGTGTTTCAGGTGAGTGTGGAGCTTTGTGACCTCAGGTGTTGGGATCTCAGATCTATCACCTGGGAGCATGTCACACTCAAGTAAGGTCGGAAGCTGAGCGCTAGTGTTGTCGTCTGGAGACTATAGTATGAAGCCGTGAGCTTGCTGTGCCCTTGTCTCTCCCACACCGGAACATGTTTTCAGAGTGTAAACGTTTGTGTTAATGTTAAAGATCTCAAAAAAATTCTCTTTGCTTGAGATCTATTACTTTGCTCATGCAACACAACATAGGCTTTCACTGCTTTTTCTTTGTGTCCATCTGGATAGATGTTTACTAGACAGATTTTGGAGCAAGAGTGTGAACTGTTACCCTTTCCACAGATTTCTGTGCATTTGGATACAATGGCTTGGGAGGGACTTTCTGGTTGCTCCCCATCGTGCTCGTCTGGGGCTTTCAGATTTGGACCCAAATGCTTTGATACTGAGCTAACCAACTCCCTGTGAACCAAATATTTGGCAAAGCGATCTGACTTGTTAGCACTGACAAGAGGGCGTGGAGGTGATTGTGTGGGCTGGAAGCTGACTGGATGGCTCTTAGAGAATGGCTGAAGTCTTTGGTCTGTTGTAACTGAGGTTGGATACTGCGGGTGAGATGTGAAGATGGTATTTTTGAATGAGCTTGGAGCATAAAAAGGTTCTGCAGCACTGTTGGTGTTGTACTTTGGTGACTGCATCACTGGTAGCTCTTGGAACTTACTGTACCATGTTTGACTTTATTTTGGGCAAAGTCACCACTGTCCATTACTTGCAGGCCTGCTGGAGGTAAGAGTGTGGTGGCTTGTGCAGAGTCAAATTGGGTATGAGCTGGCGGAGGTGGGACTGGCTTTTGTTGAACAACATCCTTGCTGTTGCTTAGAGAGCAGGTATCTCCAACTTCATCCTCGGCAGCCGCCTCCAGGACCTCTGCTTCGGCAGTGGCTCCTGCAGCAGCACTCTGTAGATGCAGTTTAAGGAGGTCGGCGTTGGGCTCTGCTTGCTGGAACAGTTCCGTCCTGTCGCTGTCTGTATCATTACTTTGGAGGTCGTGGTCAGCAGTGTTGTTTTCTGTATCATCTTTTGGCTGGTCGTTGATCATGTCTTTTTACGTACTATTCTGCCTTTACTAGTGTTTAAGAACCAGCTTTGCAGGTAGTGAACAGTCTCCACTAAAAATCCAGGAAGCTTCTTGCTGTTTTGGTGTAATTTACTGGAATAACTGTAAAACTAACAATAAAAAAGAGATGCACATTACAATCATGCATTAAAAAATAACATACATAATGTATCTACATGATATGCATATAAGTAACCTAATGTTAGTTAGAACCTCAAAACTGATTGGATTGCATTAGGTAGTGGTTAGCACGATGCTAATTTATATGGAAAAAGCCACAGGGATGTTAAAGCTGTTAGCGCTTTATATTTTCAGTACAAATACAAATTGGAAACGTCCTACAATACCTCACTTTGGAATCTAAAGCAAGCTAACAAGACTTTCATTAAAGTGCTTACAGACAGATAATATGTCAAAAAGACACATTTGAGGCTTCAACACTGTGGAGATGCACAGGAACAGTACGGTGGCCCAGCCCAGTCAAAAAACATAAAACTCAAACTGCAAACAACTTTGTGTGTGTGTGTGTGTATGTATATATATATATATATATATATATATATATATATATATATATATATATATATACATATATACACACACATATACATAATTTTATTTGTCTGCTGTTCTTGTCATATAACTTTGTGTTGAAAAGTGATGTCAAAAAATGTCCGTTGTCATCTTGCAAAATAATTGCTGCACTGTCAGGCAGTGTGGTGGCTGCTGCCTGACAGTGAGAAAGTCCCAGGTTCTGGTCCACCTGGTCCCTTCTGGGTGGAGTTTGCATGTTCTCCCACTTCAACATACGTGCAGGTTCGGTGAACTGGCTGTGAGAGTGTGAAGGAGTTTGTCTTCTTAGAAGTGACCCTTCAACAGACTGGCCGTATTTTTAGAGTAAGCCCCGTCTCTCACCCAGTGACTGCTCAAATCAAATCAATTTAATTTATATAGCACCAAATCACAGCAAACAGTTGCCCCAAGGCGCTTTATATTGTAAGGAAACCCCAACGGTCAAAACAACCCCCTGTGAGCAAGCACTTGGCAACAGTGGGAAGGAAAAACTCCCTTTTAACAGGAAGAAACCTCCAGCAGAACCAGGCTCAGGGAGGGGCAGTCTTCTGCTGGGACTGGTTGGGGCTGAGGGAGAGAACCAGGAAAAAGACATGCTGTGGAGGGGAGCAGAGATCGATCACTAATGATTAAATGCAGAGTGGTGCATACAGAGCAAAAAGAGAAAGAAACAGTGCATCATGGGAACCCCCCAGCAGTCTACGTCTATAGCAGCATAACTAAGGGATGGTTCAGGGTCACCTGATCCAGCCCTAACTATAAGCTTTAGCAAAAAGGAAAGTTTTAAGCCTAATCTTAAAAGTAGAGAGGGTGTCTGTCTCCCTGATCTGAATTGGGAGCTGGTTCCACAGGAGAGGAGCCTGAAAGCTGAAGGCTCTGCCTCCCATTCTACTCTTACAAACCCTAGGAACTACAAGTAAGCCTGCAGTCTGAGAGCGAAGCGCTCTATTGGGGTGATATGGTACTACGAGGTCCCTAAGATAAGATGGGACCTGATTATTCAAAACCTTATAAGTAAGAAGAAGAATTTTAAATTCTATTCTAGAATTAACAGGAAGCCAATGAAGAGAGGCCAATATGGGTGAGATATGCTCTCTCCTTCTAGTCCCCGTCAGTACTCTAGCTGCAGCATTTTGAATTAACTGAAGGCTTTTCAGGGAACTTTTAGGACAACCTGATAATAATGAATTACAATAGTCCAGCCTAGAGGAAATAAATGCATGAATTAGTTTTTCAGCATCACTCTGAGACAAGACCTTTCTAATTTTAGAGATATTGCGTAAATGCAAAAAAGCAGTCCTACATATTTGTTTAATATGCGCTTTGACATATCCTGATCAAAAATGACTCCAAGATTTCTCACAGTATTACTAGAGGTCAGGGTAATGCCATCCAGAGTAAGGATCTGGTTAGACACCATGTTTCTAAGATTTGTGGGGCCAAGTACAATAACTTCAGTTTTATCTGAGTTTAAAAGCAGGAAATTAGAGGTCATCCATGTCTTTATGTCTGTAAGACAATCCTGCAGTTTAGCTAATTGGTGTGTGTCCTCTGGCTTCATGGATAGATAAAGCTGGGTATCATCTGCATAACAATGAAAATTTAAGCAATACCGTCTAATAATACTGCCTAAGGGAAACATGTATAAAGTGAATAAAATTGGTCCTAGCACAGAACCTTGTGGAACTCCATAATTAACCTTAGTCTCTGAAGAAGATTCCCCATTTACATGAAGAAATTGTAATCTATTAGATAAATATGATTCAAACCACCGCAGCGCAGTGCCTTTAATACCTATGGCATGCTCTAATCTCTGTAATAAGACTGCTGGGATATATCCCAGCCCCTGTGGTCTGCAACATCAATCAGCACTTTCAGAAAACATGAATGCTGCACCTTTCCTCAAGAAAATACTTTTTCCCACATTGATTTTCTTTGTAAGACTAAACAGTATTTTCAGGTTGGCAGGTTTTATTTCACTTTGGCATTTGAGGGAGGATCTGCAGCCTCAAGCAGAAAGCAGAGCGGGCAAATGGAACATGTGACCTTGTCCGCCATCCAGCATTGGCTGTGAGTCAAAGGTCATCCAGGGCAGAGATACATTTTTCAGATGACAGCTTGTTGTTTCAGAAAGTGGTCAAATAAAGTCTCTAATGTTCCATCACTGATCTATTCATAAAAAACATGACAAAAACACCCTGAGACGCACCGGCGTGTCCACAGACCCCCAGAGAACTGAGACAGCCTACAGTGCACGTGGCTCCGTCAGGGCTGAATGGGTGCAGCGGGTTGTGTGTCTGATTCCTGTATTTGTTGCTGAACATGTGCCATCTCCCGTCTCCACAGTAACTGTCCGTGCTCGCTGGCTGCAGCTTTGGCCCGAGCCACAGCAGACGGCGTCCTGCAGACGGACCTCTCGCTGCTCTTCCTCAACAGGCCTGATGATGACGGAGCCGACCTGCTGCCCCGTGAGTCCTCTGCTTCCTCACTCTCTCGATCTATGTCTTGAGCACTTTTCCAGGTTTTCTCACTTTTCTGAAGCGCTCCCCGTGAAAGTGTTTCTATGGTAACACCAACGCTGCCGTCTCTTTGTCCCCCTCGTTGACCCCGTTTGGTCCTCAGTGACGTCTGAACTGTTCCATTGGCATGTTAACGAGTAAAATCACCAGCAGGTATCTGATCGCTGCCTTTGCACCTCAGACCGGGTCAGACGTGACCCAGTTATTGTCTGAATTCAAACGAGTTGTCAGTGCAGCCGCCCAGATGCAGACAGATGGTCCTGATGAACGGCACTCGGCATCGTGGAACGGAGTCGGACCTCCAGAAGTCACAAGCAGAATGTCTGCTAAGAGCAGACAGCTTTTATTTAACACTCAACATCCTCAGCAGGGACTCAGTGTCGCCGTGCAGTCATCCAGTCAGTCTTTACAGTGAAACATTTGAATAGCATTTTTCACAACCCACGAAGTCTCAGCCCTCTCAGCTGTGAGCGTATCCTGAATACAGTGAGGTAAGACTCGAGATCTGGTGGAATCCCGCTGAGGAATTTAAGCAAATAAACGCGTGACCCTGTAGCAATCGTGCAGAAACACACAACTATTGCAAGAACTACTGACGTAACAAACTGCTCCACTCTCAAAGAAAGATTTCCAATCAGCCGATACTTTATTGTGTGCACTCGTGTCGTCTTGATGGTGGATTGTTTTGTAACAAAGATGAGCATTGCAATGCATTTAGGGCATGTTAAACGTAGCCACGCGCTGTTAACACCAACATCCCTTGTGGGAGAGAGGTCACAGGGTTGTTACCCACAGCCACAGTGCTGGTTGATCCATCAAAAAGCAGAACAGGCACAGGACAGACTCTTCTCCTGACTCGCTTTGTGTCTTGAGCAACGTGATTGGCCACATATTGGCCTCTACTGGTGGTTGACTCTCACTGCGGTATTGTATCACTTCCTGTTCCGGAGCACAGCGGTGTTTTTCTGTATCTGTTAGCTGTTTAATCTGCGCAGTTAGATTGATCTAGTTATCTAGATTACGATTTGTTTCCCAGTGTAATCTTTACGTGCCTTAACTAAAGCACTCCTTCTGCTGAATCACCTCTAAATTATTTACACATTATTCACTTTGCGTGTTTTTAGGAATCCGCTAGCTTAGCGCAGCTACTAGCTCTTAGCCAATTTAGCATGGCGGCTTCTCCTGTCTCTCCCGCACTTTTCTGCTCTGGGTGTGAAATGTTTAGTTATTCCTCGGCCTCCTTTAGCAGTAACGGTACTTGTAATAAGTGTAGCTTATTCATAGCTTTGGAGGCCAGGCTGGGCGAATTGGAGACTCGGCTCCGCACCGTGGAAAATTCTACAGCTAGCCAGGCCCCTGTATTCGGTGCGGACCAAGGTAGCTTAGCCGCCGTTAGTTACCCCCTGGCAGATCCCAAGCAGCCGGGAAAGCAGGCCGACTGGGTGACTGTGAGGAGGAAGCATAGTTCTAAACAGAAGCCCCGTGTACACTGCCAACCCGTTCACATTTCTAACCATTTTTCCCCACTCGACGACACACCCGCCGAGGATCAAACTCTGGTTATTGGCGACTCTGTTTTGAGAAATGTGAAGTTAGCGACACCAGCAACCATAGTCAATTGTCTTCCGGGGGCCAGAGCAGGCGACATTGAAGGAAATTTGAAACTGCTGGCTAAGGCTAAGCATAAATTTGGTAAGATTGTAATTCACGTCGGCAGTAATGACACCCGGTTACGCCAATCGGAGGTCACTAAAATTAACATTAAATCGGTGTGTAACTTTGCAAAAACAATGTCGGACTCTGTAGTTTTCTCTGGGCCCCTCCCCAATCGGACCGGGAGTGACATGTTTAGCCGCATGTTCTCCTTGAATTGATGGCTGTCTGAGTGGTGTCCAAAAAATGAGGTGGGCTTCATAGATAATTGGCAAAGCTTCTGGGGAAAACCTGGTCTTGTTAGGAGAGACGGCATCCATCCCACTTTGGATGGAGCAGCTCTCATTTCTAGAAATCTGGCCAATTTTCTTAAATCCTCCAAACCGTGACTATCCAGGGTTGGGACCAGGAAGCAGAGTTGTAGTCTTACACACCTCTCTGCAGCTTCTCTCCCCCTGCCATCCCCTCATTACCCCATCCCCGTAGAGACGGTGCCTGCTCCCAGACTACCAATAACCAGCAAAAATCTATTTAAGCATAAAAATTCAAAAAGAAAAAATAATATAGCACCTTCAACTGCACCACAGACTAAAACAGTTAAATGTGGTCTATTAAACATTAGGTCTCTCTCTTCTAAGTCCCTGTTGGTAAATGATATAATAATTGATCAACATATTGATTTATTCTGCCTTACAGGAACCTGGTTACAGCAGGATGAATATGTTAGTTTAAATGAGTCAACACCCCCGAGTCACACAAACTGTCAGAATGCTCGTAGCACGGGCCGAGGCGGAGGATTAGCAGCAATCTTCCATTCCAGCTTATTAATTAATCAAAAACCCAAACAGAGCTTTAATTCATTTGAAAGCTTGACTCTTAGTCTTGTCCATCCAAATTGGAAGTCCCAAAAACCAGTTTTATTTGTTATTATCTATCGTCCACCTGGTCGTTACTGTGAGTTTCTCTGTGAATTTTCAGACCTTTTGTCTGACTTAGTGCTTAGCTCAGATAAGATAATTATAGTGGGCGATTTTAACATCCACACAGATGCTGAGAATGACAGCCTCAACACTGCATTTAATCTATTATTAGACTCTATTGGCTTTGCTCAAAAAGTAAATGAGTCCACCCACCACTTTAATCATATCTTAGATCTTGTTCTGACTTATGGTATGGAAATAGAAGACTTAACAGTATTCCCTGAAAACTCCCTTCTGTCTGATCATTTCTTAATAACATTTACATTTACTCTGATGGACTACCCAGCAGTGGGGAATAAGTTTCATTACACTAGAAGTCTTTCAGAAAGTGCTGTAACTAGGTTTAAGGATATGATTCCTTCTTTATGTTCTCTAATGCCATATACCAACACAGTGCAGAGTAGCTACCTAAACTCTGTAAGTGAGATAGAGTATCTCGTCAATAGTTTTACATCCTCATTGAAGACAACTTTGGATGCTGTAGCTCCTCTGAAAAAGAGAGCTTTAAATCAGAAGTGCCTGACTCCGTGGTATAACTCACAAACTCGTAGCTTAAAGCAGATAACCCGTAAGTTGGAGAGGAAATGGCATCTCACTAATTTAGAAGATTTTCACTTAGCCTGGAAAAAGAGTCTGTTGCTCTATAAAAAAGCCCTCCGTAAAGCTAGGACATCTTTCTACTCATCACTAATTGAAGAAAATAAGAGCAACCCCAGGTTTCTTTTCAGCACTGTAGCCAGGCTGACAAAGAGTCAGAGCTCTATTGAGCTGAGTATTCCATTAACTTTAACTAGTAATGACTTCATGACTTTCTTTGCTAACAAAATTTTAACTATTAGAGAAAAAATTACTCATAACCATCCCAAAGACGTATCGTTATCTTTGGCTGCTTTCAGTGATGCCGGTATTTGGTTAGACTCTTTCTCTCCGATTGTTCTGTCTGAGTTATTTTCATTAGTTACTTCATCCAAACCATCAACATGTTTATTAGACCCCATTCCTACCAGGCTGCTCAAGGAAGCCCTACCATTATTTAATGCTTCGATCTTAAATATGATCAATCTATCTTTGTTAGTTGGCTATGTACCACTGGCTTTTAAGGTGGCAGTAATTAAACCATTACTTAAAAAGCCATCACTTGACCCAGCTATCTTAGCTAATTATAGGCCAATCTCCAACCTTCCTTTTCTCTCAAAAATTCTTGAAAGGGTAGTTGTAAAACAGCTAACTGATCATCTGCAGAGGAATGATCTATTTGAAGAGTTTCAGTCAGGTTTTAGAATTCATCATAGTACAGAAACAGCATTAGTGAAGGTTACAAATGATCTTCTTATGGCCTCAGACAGTGGACTCATCTCTGTGCTCGTTCTGTTAGACCTCAGTGCTGCTTTTGATACTGTTGACCATAAAATTTTATTACAGAGATTAGAGCATGCCATAGGTATTAAAGGCACTGCGCTGCGGTGGTTTGAATCATATTTGTCTAATAGATTACAATTTGTTCATGTAAATGGGGAATCTTCTTCACAGACTAAAGTTAATTATGGAGTTCCACAAGGTTCTGTGCTAGGACCAATTTTATTCACTTTATACATGCTTCCCTTAGGCAGTATTATTAGACGGTATTGCTTAAATTTTCATTGTTACGCAGATGATACCCAGCTTTATCTATCCATGAAGCCAGAGGACACACACCAATTAGCTAAACTGCAGGATTGTCTTACAGACATAAAGACATGGATGACCTCTAATTTCCTGCTTTTAAACTCAGATAAAACTGAAGTTATTGTACTTGGCCCCACAAATCTTAGAAACATGGTGTCTAACCAGATCCTTACTCTGGATGGCATTACCCTAACCTCTAGTAATACTGTGAGAAATCTTGGAGTCATTTTTGATCAGGATATGTCATTCAAAGCGCATATTAAACAAATATGTAGGACTGCTTTTTTGCATTTACGCAATATCTCTAAAATCAGAAAGGTCTTGTCTCAGAGTGATGCTGAAAAACTAATTCATGCATTTATTTCCTCTAGGCTGGACTATTGTAATTCATTATTATCAGGTTGTCCTAAAAGTTCCCTAAAAAGCCTTCAGTTAATTCAAAATGCTGCAGCTAGAGTACTGACGGGGACTAGAAGGAGAGAGCATATCTCACCCATATTGGCCTCTCTTCATTGGCTTCCTGTTAATTCTAGAATAGAATTTAAAATTCTTCTTCTTACTTATAAGGTTTTGAATAATCAGGTCCCATCTTATCTTAGGGACCTCGTAGTACCATATCACCCCAATAGAGCGCTTCGCTCTCAGACTGCAGGCTTACTTGTAGTTCCTAGGGTTTGTAAGAGTAGAATGGGAGGCAGAGCCTTCAGCTTTCAGGCTCCTCTCCTGTGGAACCAGCTCCCAATTCAGATCAGGGAGACAGACACCCTCTCTACTTTTAAGATTAGGCTTAAAACTTTCCTTTTTGCTAAAGCTTATAGTTAGGGCTGGATCAGGTGACCCTGAACCATCCCTTAGTTATGCTGCTATAGACTTAGACTGCTGGGGGGTTCCCATGATGCACTGAGTGTTTCTTTCTCTTTTTGCTCTGTATGCACCACTCTGCATTTAATCATTAGTGATCGATCTCTGCTCCCCTCCACAGCATGTCTTTTTCCTGGTTCTCTCCCTCAGCCCCAACCAGTCCCAGCAGAAGACTGCCCCTCCCTGAGCCTGGTTCTGCTGGAGGTTTCTTCCTGTTAAAAGGGAGTTTTTCCTTCCCACTGTAGCCAAGTGCTTGCTCACAGGGGGTCGTTTTGACCGTTGGGGTTTTACATAATTATTGTATGGCCTTGCCTTTCAATATAAAGCGCCTTGGGGCAACTGTTTGTTGTGATTTGGCGCTATATAAAAAAAAAATTTGATTGATTGATTTGGAACAGAAAAAGAACAATGTGTGAGTAGACATAAAAATGTATTGAAATCATGAGATTGGACCACATTTTCAGTTCAATTTATTCAATTTATACCACGCCAACTCACAACAACATTGTCTCAAGGCGCCTCACATGAAAACAATTTAAAAACAGATTAAAAAGAATTAAAAGATTAAAAAGCACAGTTTAAAAGACAATGAAATAAAAGGCAAATAGCACAATAAAAATTGTAAAAACATAAAATGCTAATCATAAGCATGGCAAAATAAATGTTTTTTAGCCTAGACTTGACTGTCGTGATTTAGCACCAGGTTCTCCACAAACACGAGGTGTGAGCAATGAGAGGGGTGGCTACATAACCGGCCACGCCCCAGTCCAGTCATGAGCAGCTCTGCTCAGTGGGTCCCAGGGGTCCCAGGGGTCCCGGGCCCAGCTCTCAGGGGCCAACCGAAAATCCATGATGATTTGGTATCGCTTTGTCTAGGCAGGATTGTGACTTAGAGGTGTTCAGTCATAATCCCACAGATGGTAGCTTCAGCCAGGCACATACACCAAATGTCTGAATCTGTGGTTCCTCTCGTACTGAGCAGGATTACTACGGAAACAACACATCATCAGTAGGGTAAAACTAGCCTGTCTCACGACGGTCTAAACCCAGCTCAGGTTCCCCATTAGTGGGTCAACAATCCAACGCTTGGTGAATTCTGCCTCACGATGAGTCGACATCGAAGGATCAAAAGGATCATGTTGCCATGAACACGGCCACCACAAGCCAGTTCTCCCTGTGGTAACATTTCTGACACCTCCTGATTAAAACCTAAAAAGTCAAAAGGATGGTGAGGCCCTGCTTTCATGGTCTGTATTCATACTGAAAATGAAAAACAATAAGACCTGACTCGTGTGAGGCGCCTCGAGGCAGCACTGTTGTGATTTGGCGCTATATAAATAAAAATAAATTGAATTAAAACTGAATGTTTAGATTAAAAGATCAGGGCCCCATTCCACGAAACGTAAGATCAATGACATCCAGGATCAATGGCATCCAGGATCAATGACTGATCATATCCACAACAGGAGCATTTAGACTAAAGTCAGACTAATGGCCCAGTCACATGGCACGTGACAAGTCCTGAATGAAGGGAAAAAAGTAAAAAAAAAAAAAAAAAAGTCACAATTCGTTGAGAAATGGTGGATGAACGAGCTTTATCACCGAACAGCCTGCGAACCAACAGTGCAAAAGGGACGAAAGACGGACTGAATGAAATCAAAGCTTTAAACGAAATGAGCCTGGAGCCACAGCTGGAGCAGTGTGTGTCTGCATCTCTGAGTTCCAGGACTCAGCAATGGGACAGAGCTCATAGCGCCTGAGTCCTGGAGAAACTGCAAACAGAAGCTGTGGAGATCTGTGTGCACGTCAGTGGACCACCTGCTCTGGTTCCTCATCCAGAACAAAAAGGATCATCTCCTTCATCATCAGAACCCTCACTGTCTGTTGACACGCTGCGTGCTACAGCTTGCTCCAATTAAAACAAAAAACTCTGGTGTTCCGTGGTCACTGCTGTATCACTGTATTATGTTACTAAGCCATATATATTGATTTATAACAGAAAACTGTCAAAAGGGAGAATAAATATACACTCAACAAAAATATAAACACAACACTTTTGGTTTTGCTCCCATTTTGTATGAGATGAACTCAAAGATCTAAAACTTTTTCCACATACGCAATATCACCATTTCCCTCAAATATTGTTCACAAACCAGTCTAAATCTGTGATAGTGAGCACTTCTCCTTTGCTGAGATAATCCATCCCACCTCACAGGTGTGCCATACCAAGATGCTGATTAGACACCATGATGAGTGCACAGGTGTGCCTTAGACTGCCCACAATAAAAGTTTGGACATGTCTAGCTCTCCACAAGTTCTCTTATACTCACTCAACTGGTAAGCACTGAAAGCCGAGCTAGACGTGTCCAAACTTGTGCTCTAACACTCCGAAACGGAGGTGTTCCTTTGTCTTGCTTCATCAGAGAATCGGTCGTGACGCGCGAAGCCTCCGCGCGGCTTTCCATGACAAAATCTCTTGTTAAAACTGAAATCTGCTGGAAAATGGCTGATGTCCAGGTCTTGTGATAACCAGAGAAAGAGCACATGACGGTCTCGTATCCACAGAGCCATCAGCTCAGAAATGATCCAGTGGTTTGTGCCGCGACGTCGCAGCTCGGAGCGCGGCGCACCGATCGTCCTTAAAGGGGTCCTTAAAGCTGTAGTTAAAGTCCTTATTCTCTGTGAAGCCCGTAAAATATTCACCAAAAGCCAGATAACTTTTTCGAATGGTTTCCAGGTGCCAGTCTCTAACAGCTTCTGAAAAAATTCTGATGGAAAAAAGTCCTTTTCATTCCGCCATTTCCAGCCAATGAAAATCCGACGAGGGGGCGGGACCACTCCTTCCACAAGGTGTGCTCACAGGCGAATGACGTCACCGACAGGTGTGGAAAAACTCACGCATGCGCACGAGGGTTCAAGCATGTCTGACGTAAAAACATATGAATGAAATCCATATAGTTTTAAAAAAAAAATAAAAAGGACCGTTACTTTATGGACACACCACGTATATGTACATGTATGTATGTATGTATGTATGTATATATATGTGTGTGTGTATGTACATATATATATACTGGTGTCGCAGTTTATATGTGACTCTATGAATAATGTCATGTACTGTGGTCTCTTAGATCCTATGAACTTATTTATTTATTTATTTTGTATTATTGTATATGTTTTTATGGACCTTTTTGTGTCTTGAATAAAGATTGATATGATATGATATACGAGGTCTATTAGAAAAGTATCCAACCTTATTTTTTTTTTCAAAAACCATATGGATTTCACGTGTGATTGCGTCAGACAAGCTTGAACCCTCGTGCGCATGCGTGAGTTTTTCCACGCCTGTCGGTTGCGTCATTCGCCTGTGAGCAGGCTTTGAGTGAGGAGTGGTCCAGCCCCCTCGTCATTGTTTCATTGTCAGGAAATGGCGGAATGATTTGGGCTTTTTTTCCATCAGAATTTTTCAGAAACTGTTAGAGACTGGCAGGTGGAAACCATTAGAAAAATTTATCTGGCTTTCGGTGAAAATGTTACGGGCTTGGTAGAGAATAAGGAGTGTTACTGTCGCTTTAAGGATGGCCCCCAGTGGCTGTGGGGCGCGCCGCGCTCTGAAGCCGCCATCGACAGGCTGAACGACCATTTCATTACTAAACAGTTGGCTGTCTGGATCAGTGACCATCGTGTGCCATTTCTCTGGTTATCACAAGAGCTGGACATCAACCATTTTCCAGCAGATTTCACTTTTAACAAGAGATTTTGTCATGGAAAGCCGAGCGGAGGCTCCGCACGTCACGATGGATTCGCTACTGGAGCGAGACAAAACCACCTCCGTTTTGGTCTCACAGGACGGCTTTGAGATGGCGTTCAGACAGACAACTGTCGGTGGTTTTTCCATCGAGTGATTATCCAAGAAATTGTGGATGTGCCTGGACATGCCAGAACATGTCCCGTGAGGCTTCATCACAGTGTTGCTCTGCGCCATGCGGCACCGCCACGATGCGTGAAGCCTCCGTTCCTCTTTCCATGACAAAAACCCCTGTAACAGTGGAATGTGCTGTTCATTTCCAAACTGGACGCTGTGTTTTATCCGGGACGTCGTCTGACTAGCACAGGAATTGTGAAAAGATGCGGACATCAGCACTTTTTCGGCACATTGAGACAGACGTGCGGAGGAATTCCGCGCGTCCAAAACGGATGTGGTTTTGTCTCGCTCCAGTAGCGAATCCATTGTGACGCGCGAAGCCTCCGCTCGGCTTTCCATGACAAAATCTCATTAAAAGTGAAATCTGCCGGCAAATGGCTGATGTCCAGCTCTTGTGATAACCAGAGAAATTGCACACGACGGTCCGGCTCCACAGAGCCATCCGTTTAGAAATGATGTGGTGGTTTCTGCCTCTCGATGGCGGCTTGGAGCGCGGCGTGCCGTGCGCCATTGTGGGCCGTCCTTAAAGGACACGACGACGAGAAGGCTGCCCACATGCGATTGACGCAACCGACAGGTGTAGTAAAACACACATGCGCACGAAGGTTGAAGCTTGGCTGACGTAAAAACATATGAATCAAATCCATATAGTTTTTGAAAAAAATAAAAAGGTACGATACTTTTCTCACAGACCTCGTATATATACACACACACACTGTATGTCTGTTTCTATGGGATGTATATTTTCTATATGATCTACGGGAACCTGTAAACTATCTAATGATTGTAACATCATCTAGAATCACCATTTATCTAAAATGATTGGCCTTAATGATCACAGGTGTTTAAATAATGACAGTGAGTCCAGTTGAACATGGTCACAGTGTGTCGTGGGCAGTGGAACAACTATTGGTGTCCCTGTGAGGTGACTGAGATGAGGGAAGAGGTCGTTGATCCTCAAAACATGAATCTGCTGCAAATTGTCAATTATTCTCAAACCATTAATGAAAATTTAAAAAATGCCAATGTAACGGGTCACCAAAATAATTAATTTAGGGTTTAAAGTGTCCCTGCCACGCCATGATGTTTTTACATATTCTTGAAGAATAAAAAAAGCTTTTTCCACATGTTGTCTTTTTTTTTTAACCATAAAATTACACTGAACAAGGATTTAGACGTTTCGTTACCCATCTGAGAATTTGAATTTACCGCCTCCGAGTTGACCTACTTTTTCGCTGCGACGGATGTGACGTCATGCGAGTAAATGTGTCGCAGCGCGGCTCTGTTTACCAACACGGCAGACACTGACAGTGAAGGCATAGTGCGCGATTATAGCGAAGATTTAAGTGACATATCGATTGTTTTTGAAGATGATGAGGACGTTTCTGATGAAGATATTAACGGTGTAAATAATGAGCGGCTCCAAACCGTGTATGTTCCAGCGGAACGCGACAGTAGACGAGGATGTGAAGCGCAGCTGTCAGCTGACAGCGGCAGCGTTGTGGAGGACGACATAAGCTGCTGAATGGTTTGTTCACTCACCACCTTTTCTTATAAATGATCATTTATTCCTGGCACGGTGTGTTTGTGTATGAAAAAAATTATTTCAGCAGCACAGCGTGCTTAAATTCAGGAGTTTGTTCTAAAATCACTGAAAATAAAGTTTCTGTACATTCTGTATATATTTAATCATTTATAAGTCAGTTTCTTGTGATTGCTAATTCTTCAGTTTTTATTCAAAGCAAATGATTGCAAATCTTTATCTGAAAAGCTGTAGACCCACACGGGATGGGAAAAAAGATTTCTAAATAAAAGAAAATTTTACTTCTATATCTGTTGTCAAATTTTATCAGGCATAATATTGTAGAAACAAGTTTATGCTAAATGGAGACTTTCCTGTCTAAAATACACATACAGAACATCTGTAATCATAAATTGTATCACATCTAATCTACTTTGAATGAACAGACGTCTGAACAAAAAACAGGCTGTTCAGTTAACATGCATATGTATACGAGGGCTGTCCGTAAAGTATAGGTCCTTTTTATTTTTTTCTAAAACTATATGGATTTCATTCATATGTTTTTACGTCAGACATGCTTGAACCCTCGTGCGCATGCGTGAGTTTTTCCACGCCTGTCGGTGACGTCATTCGCCTGTGAGCACTCCTTGTGGGAAAATTAAACTGGTCTTCAGTGAAAATTTTAACAGCTGATGAGAGATTTTGAGGTGATTCTGTCGCTTTAAGGACTTTTCACGGTGCGAGACGTCGCGCAGCGCTCTCAGGCGGCGTCATCAGCCTGTTTAAAGCTTAAAACCTCCACATTTCAGGCTTTATTGATCCAGGACGTCGTGAGAGAACAGAGAAGTTTCAGAAGAAGTCGGTTTCAGCATTTTATCCGGATATTCCACTGTTAAAGGAGATTTTTTTAATGAAAGACGTGCAGGCGGATTGCAGCGTCGGCTCGCAGCCGTCGCGACGCTCCGCCACAGGAAAAACACCTCTGTTGGAAGCCTTGAGGACAAGTTGGAACATCTCCAGCTGATAAACAATTTCTCATATACTCACTCCACTGAAAGCCATCAAAAGCCGCCTGGATTTTACAAATGGTTATCAACACGGAGGTGTTTTTCCTGTGCCGCCGCGCCGCGTCGGCTGCGTCCCGACGCCACGTCTTTCATTAAAAAAATCTCCTTTAACAGTGGAATATCTGGATAAAATGCTGAAACCGACTTCTTCTGAAACTTCTCTGTTCTCTCACAACGTCCTGGATCAATAGAGCCTGAAATGTGGAGGTTTTAAGCTTGAAACAGGCTGATGACGCCGCCTGAGAGCGCTGCGCGACGTCTCGCACCGTGAAAAGTCCTTAAAGCGACAGAATCACCTCAAAATCTCTCATCAGCTGTTAAAATTTTCACTGAAAACCAGCTTAATTTTTCGAACCATGTCCACTTCGATGTGTCTCACAGGTTTAGAAAAAATTTTGATCAAACAAAGCGCCAGTCTCTCAGCAACTTCTCAGACAAAGGAATTCCGACGAGGGGCTGGACGACTCCTCCCACAAGGAGTGCTCACAGGCGAATGACGTCACCGACAGGCATGGAAAAACTCATGCATGCGCACGAGGGTGCAAGCATGTCTGACGTAAAAACATATGAATGAAATCCATATAGTTTTTGAAAAAAATAAAAAGGACCTATACTTTACGGACAGCCCTCGTATTTGGAAAACACAAAAATGTCAGTGTTCTTTTTTTTTTTTCCAGGTGCTCATGTGAACACAGTATTTTGTCTGTCAAACGTAGAGAATGAATGAATGCCACGTGGTAGCTTAGCAATGGGGCCTGGGCCCAAAAATAAAAATTGAGCCTTTACAAAGAAGAAAGCAAAAAAGAGAAGAAGGCAAAAGGTGGACGTGGGCAGAGGAAAGGAGAAGGGCCGAGCGAGGTTCTGTCCTAACTTCTTAAAGGGGGACTGACGTCACTAAACTCCACCCATTTAGGGTGTGTAATCGCACAGAAAACTTCATGTCCTCAGAGCAGACTCAAATGATACTATTTAAATACATTAATTTGAAATACTATTATTCTAAGACACTCAAATGGACACATTATTCATCATCACTTAAACACATCCTCTGGGTTAAAACAGAATACTTCATCAACATTTGACGATGGAGGCAGAATCACACTGAAACATCAGTGGCAAGAACACATATCAATAAATGGAATGACTACATGCAAAGCATTTTGTTTGAATAATCACTGCAACAAACAGTCTTTAGATATAAATGAAAGAAATACTGATCTAATTTTTTATTTCAAACCAAAGGTCTTTACCTTTGCTTTAAACCTCAAGATAAAAGCTGATTGTCAGGACAAAGTTAATGACCACGTGTTATCATGGGGGAAGGGATATCGTCTTGCAGTCTTGAGACCATAAGGTGGGTTCTTCAAGCCTGGAGAAGCTCAGATTCTGACATGAAGTGATTATAATGTCATGTAATTCATAATGACCGAAATTTAACCGAGAAAAGGCAAGGGCTCCCCTTTGAAGAACTTTGAATTACGGCTTTGTTTTTCCTCCACGAAGCAGTGTTGGACCATCGGGGGATGTCTCCAAAACTTATCTGAAGATCTCCAGATGACTTTGGAATTTCTCAAATGGGGGTGGAAATGCAGTCTATGTCTCCAGTTGTTTTTGTTGTTGAGACAGGATTAATATATTTTAATCAGGGCGAATCGAAGCCATGGCACTACAGAGGCGAGCCCCGAGCAAGCTCTGGGGACAGCTCTGTCCCGCTCTGGGGACAGTGGCAGGTGGGGAGTTTGACTGCATGGGGTGGTCCACCTGTCACTGGTGCACTGAAAGTCAGGGGTGCACAGTCACAATCCCACAGATGGCAACTTTGCACAACTGGCTTTTCAGCCAAGCACATGCAGTTCACCAAACATGAAAAAATTCTTGTTTTGCAAGATGTGCGTTTACGTTTTGGGAGATATTTTTCAGTATTCACGTTTTGCATATCCCACTTTCCACTCTCTCACTTTTGTGCAACCAGATCACAGATAAGTTGATCCAGGATAACGACAAAATCCCAGCTTAATCCTTTATCCTACTTTGGTGCAACAGGGCCCAGGTTGCAACCAATGACTTGAGCACTCAAATTAAAAAACTGATTTATTATCAGACTGGAAGACATGAATTACTTAACAGTGGGGGGGTTAAAAACATTTGTTTGAACAAGGTGCAGGAATTTCAGATGGATGAAAAACCGATAGAAGCTGATGTAAAGTATTATATTATAAATGCTTCTGCATTGAATGAATGGAAGCTTTAGAAACATTTTTTTGCTATTCTGCTGTGTGACGGAATAGTACAGAATCAACACAGAACTTTTCTTACCTTCCGGATATGAAGAAGTGCCTCAAAGTTTCTTTATGGTTGATGTTGGTGAGGCGAAAGGATGGGAGTGAAATCCCCAAAAGAATAAAAAGATGAACAGAATAGCTTTGTGTTGCGGTTGACCCAGGAACTGACAGATAGGGCCCAAAGAATGGACACAACCTGGAGACGGAGAGTGGTGTTTCCAGATTATTTTGGGTGATGTGTAGGCAGATGGTCTGCTAGCAGAAGACAGGAGCAGCTGGAAGGAGCAGGCAGGGGAGTCGGGCACAGTGGCGGAACAGAGAGAACAGGTACGGAGGAGTGTCTGGAAGACAAACATCAAACATACAAAACATGACAAAACTCCAGAGATCAGGCCCATATGTCCGTACCACAATGGGGGATTTTCACGTTTCCAGGTTTCTAGTGCGGAAGTAAAAGTTAACTGTGCATCCAAACTTCTGGTCAGCAGAAGAACAGCTTCACGGTGTCACTGCTCCGTGCTGCTCTGCAATTCCAAGGAACAAACACAGCTGTGCCCCAGATCTCACTCCTTCCCGAGTGAAAAACGTCTCCAAAAGAATTAAGTGAGAGCTGAGAACGTGACCATCACTGTGCTCTGACTGTGGAGGCGCTGCTGTGTGAGGACGACGTGGAGAACACACCAGCTCAACACGGCGACCGATCGGCTCCTTGGCCCGGTAGGTTTTATTTAAATATACATATTATATACTTTATTTAACCAGGTAAAAGCCTCAAAGAGATTAATAACCTATTTTTCAAGAGTGACCTGCCGCTAGAAGCAGAACAACAACATGAACATAAACACATAACCTACACAACAAATATACAATATATATATATATATATATATATATATATATATATATATATATATATACACACACACACATTTCAAAAAATAAAATAAAAATCGCAACATCCAGCCAGCATGGAATACAGGTACAGTTACTAAAATGCCTTCATAAAAACATTTAAATGCCTGAGTACTCTGTACTTTTGTGAGTGTGTGGAGTTAATAGAAATTAACACCACATGAAATCCAGATCTAGAATCTGATCAGCAAATCTTAATTTAATTAACACCTTAGCATTTGACAACTTTGTTAGTTTGACCACAGTGAGAACTTCTGCTCAATTAAAAGTAATATTACTTAATAGTAGTAATAAGTAAAAACTAATTAATAATGAATAGTTAAATGAAGTAAGAAAAATAAATGGTAAAATCTTCTTAATTAAAAAGTAACATAAACAGTAATGGTCTAGGTAATAGGTAATATTGAGGTGTAGAAAGTTTTCTCATTTTCATTAGTTCCTCTTGTCTCATGCAGGAGCTCTGGATACTGCAGACAGCAGCTGGAGGCTGAAGTAAAGGAGCTGCTCATGAAGATGATGCCACCCTTCAAGATGACAGGTGGGCAGGACACAAAATCAACATTTCAAATGAACATTGTGACTGTTCGTATTAAGGTTTTAAAATGTGCAGACAATTGTTATTGAAATAATATAAATGAATTAATTTCACTCCAAACCACAGCACAGTTCAGCAAAGAAGATTCTCTGAAAACCCGAGCAATCACCCGACTTCAAATCTGAAGTTAACCTCTGACCCTGTCTGGGACAGTCAACCAGATGTGGACCAACTGCTGTGTGATGACCAACTTCCAGGGATGACGTGATTTGAAAGACAACAGTTGTATGTTAAAGTTGAGTCCCCACTGATAATTTCCATGATTTTCCTTTATAAATCATTGGTTGTCTGGATCAGAAATTTCAGTTAAATATATCATATAGCAGACGAACACAGTGATGTTTGAGAAGTGAAATGAAGTTTATAGGATTTACAGAAAGTGTTCAATAATTCTTTAAACAAAATTAGGCAGGTGCATAAATTTGGGCACCCCAACAGAAAAAACACATCAATATTTAGTAGATCCTCCTTTAGCAGAAATAACAGCCTCTAAACGCTTCCTATAGCTTCCAGTGAGGGTCTGGATTCTGGTTGAAGGTATTTTGGACCGTTCTTCTTTACAAAACATCTCAGGTTTGTTGGTTTCTGAGCATGGACAGCCCGCTTAAAATCACACCACAGATTTTCAATAATATTCAGGTCTAGGGACTGAGATGGCCATTCTAGAACATTGTACTTGTTCTTCTGCTTAGTAGATTTTGAGCAGTGTTTAGGGTCGTTGTCTTGTTGAAAGATCCAGCCCTGGCACATCTTCAACTTTGTCATTGATTCATGAACATTGTTCTCAAGAATCTGCTGATATTGACTGGAATCCATGTGACCCTCAACTTTAACAAGATTCCCAGTACCTGCACTGGCCACACAGCATCAATCAATCAATCAATCAATCAACATTTATTTATAAAGCGCTTTACAGCACCGACTGGTGTCCAAAGTGCTTAACATTAAAAACACAAATTTACAAAAATAAAACACATATAAAATTTTAAAACAACACATAAAAAAAGAACATAAAAATAACAGAACATGTCACCTCCCCACTAAGTGTTAAAAGCCAGTTTAAATAAATAAGTCTTTAACTTAGATTTAAAAAGTGCTAGGTCAGGAATAGTACGTAACTCAAGAGGTAGCTCATTCCACAGTCTGGGGCCAGCTACCGCGAAAGCATGATCACCCCAGCGTTTATATCTTGACCTTGGAACATCTAAGTAAAGCTGGCCAGACGCCCTTAATGTCCTACTGTAGGTGCGCAAAGTTAAAATTTCAGACAAGTAGGGAGGTGCAAGGCCATAAATAGCTTTAAAAACAAACATTAAAATTTTAAAATCAATTCTAAAACGAACTGGAAACCAGTGGAGTGAGTACAGGACGGGCGTAATGTGCTCACGTCTAAAAGTGTTTGTTAAAAGACGAGCAGCAGCATTCTGCACCAATTGGAGACGTGCAAGAGATGACTGATTAATGCCCGAATAAAGTGCATTACAATAATGAAGTCTGGAGCTGATGAAAGCATGAATGGCCGTCTCAAGATCACGTCTACTGAGAAAGTGCTTTATTTTAGCCAAAAAGCGAAGTTGGAAAAAACTAGCTTTGACAACAGAATTTATCTGTTGATCGAACCTCAAACAGCTGTCAAATATCACAAACAAATTCTTGACAGCTGGTTTTACATAGACAAAGCACCAAAATTTGGTGTTACCACATTTGGTATGCCAGAGCGCTCAAACACCATGATCTCAGTTTTACCATCACAAGCGAATGACGCAACCGACAGGTGTGAAAAAACTCACGCATGCGCACAAAGGTTCAAGCTTGGTTGATGCAATCACACGTGATTCAAATCCATATGGTTTTTGCAAAAAATAAAAAGGTCTGATACTTTTTGGACAGACCTCGTAGATAGGGACAGTTTTCTATCCTTGCAAAAGCTAGTCTGTTAAATATCCATCATGTGCATATTTATTTCTATGTTTTCTTAGGTCTGAAGCCAGTGGTACCAGCAGTTCATCACATTCAAAGGCCTCACCAAAGATCCATCGTAAGAAAGGAGGTTATAGTGGAAACTGGTGCAAAGCCTCTGGCTGTGAGAACCAATCAGGCAGAGACAAGGAGCTCGGGATCAAGAGAAGCTCCTACCTCTTCCCCAAAAATGATGCCAAGAACATGGCAAGGAGGAAGCTTTGATTGAAAACTAAACCCAGAGAGAAATGGCAGCCCGGACCCATCAGTCGTATCAAATAAGTATTTAGTGGCTGTTTGCCCCTTTGGAATAATCTTGATTATTTGTGACACTTATGCTGGAAAATGTGACATGAACATAAGATAGATAATGTTTCTTTTATTTGAAACATATATTGACAATGTATGGAAAACACTGTTTTCCTTGTAACAATAATAAAAAATAAACTGACAGTGTTTTTATTTCCATCCTTCTTTATTTTCCTTCAGTGTGCTTTTGTTGTCTGACTCATTACATCTGTATTTTTAAGAGATTCAGATATTTGGGGCAGAGCAGAACCTTCTTTGGAACAAATTCATCCACTAATATTGGAAGCAGGTCTTTCATGTGTGTGTAATAAATGTCCAAGTCCAGGTGCTCAGTTGGTGTCCAGATAACCAGCTGTAGACAGACACGTCACTGTCAACTGGAGCTGGAGGGACGTAAAAATATGTCTTATGCCGCGTTCACACCGGGCGCGACGTGAGCGACTGCAGCCAGAGGTTGCCATGTAATCTCAATGTAAGGACGCGTTTTGGCGCCAAACCGCGCAGTGCTACGCGATGGAGGCGAGTGAAGCCACGCGAGTGAAGCGATTTTGAGCGTTTTGCGCGTTTGTGGCGCGATATTGTGGCGCGTCACATCGCGTTGCCCTCCTCCTCAAGTTCAAAAATCTGAACTTTTTCGTCTCGTCGTGCCTCGATGACCAATCAGGGACTGAATATGTAGTGACATGGAGATGTCTGGAGTTTGACTGAAGATGGTAGCAGCCTGTGAACAGGACTTATGTCTCTTTTGTCCTTTATTTCACAATCATGACAGAATTTTTGGAGTGAGCAGCAGCCCCACAGCAGCGGGAGCAGAGTTTATTTTTATTTTTATTTTACGTGCACGCACGCACGAATCATCTGTAGAGAATATTTTATTAATTAACTACACAGATGTATAATAAAGCAAATGGTGACTGGTTTCGAAACACAATTATGACAGAGTTTTTTTGGGGGAAAGAGCGAGGAGCAGCCCCGCAGCAAACAGCGGAGTTTCTTTTTTCTTTTCTTTACGTGCGCGCGCGAGCGAATCGTATGTAGAGAATATTTTATTAACTACACAGATGTATAATAAAACAAATGGTGACTGGTTTCTAAACACAATTGCGACAGTTTTTGGAGCAAGCAGCAGCGGGGAGTGGAGCTTCTTCCTTTTTTTTTATACGTGCGCGCGCAAGCGAATTGTCTGTAGAGAATATTTTATTAACTACACAGATGTATAATAAAACAAATGGTGACTGGTTTCTAAACACAATTATGACAGTTTTTTTGGGGAAGAGCCAGCTGCAGTAAGCAGCGGAGTTTTTTTTTTTTTTTTTTAATTGTTTACATGTGCGTGCGTGAACGGGACAGTTGGTCCTCAAACTAGGTCCCGCAGAGGCGGAAGGACTGCTGAAAGCGGCCGTCACCCAGACACAGCTCCTGCAGCAAATAATGATACTCTCTGTATTGGGAGCTTTCCACAGCAACTCGCTCCGTGTGATCAAGGTCCGTCATGTTAGCTTGACTGACAACCGGAGCCGGAGAGCGGAATGGAAGCTCCTCCTATTTGATGATGCACCGGGGCGAATTTTCGCAGCAAAAGTCCACCCAAGCAGAGCGACACACCGGGCGAAGGAGGCGCGTCTGTCGCCTGGTGACCCACGTGAATTTGTAGCGTCTGATTGCGCCCGGTGTGAACGCGGCATTAGGGTTTCTTTTAATCAGGGCCCACATGTATTCTGTCCTATTAGTTCATACATTATCTCTCTCTCTTGTTCATCCTTTGAGGTCAAACATGACCACAGCTCCCCTGAAAGAAAAAAAAAAAAGATTTCGATGGATGAACATTAGCGATGCGTCCAAAGGTGGCTGATGAGGCCGATCCGGGCTTGAAAGACTCGCCCACATGTGGGACACACATGGGTGGGTACTGCAGTGGAGGTGGAGATGGCTCGGGCCTTGCGTGCGGATCGCTTTGTTTGAGCATCTGCGATCCGTCTGGTCTCTGCTGCGCGGTCACCACTTGTGATCTTGCTGTGCCATTGTGGATGGTCGAGGGCAAGCAACTCCCAGGAAGTGAGCTCAAAGCCTAGGTTTTTGAGGGATGCTTTGAGACAGTGACTACGTTTACATGCCGTTAATATTTGGATTAAGGTCAATATTCGGGTTTCTGAATCATTATAAATAACCCATTTACATGCTTAAGCAGACAGAGTTACACCTATATACATGGTCATTGGTATCATTTGGAATACCCCCATCTAAACAGCAATGCACGTCTTCCACCGGTGCTTGATTTGGTCTGGCATTTGTGCAAATCCTGCTTTGTGTAAAACCCCTCACTACACACTTTATACACTTTTATCAAACAGGCATTAACATTTTCTCACTTTTCTCTCCTGTGTAAACACTCCCTTTTTCCTTTGGGCAAGAAGATTGACAGACACACGCAGAACACAAAGCGCGTGCTCTCCCTTCACTCCGGGGGTACGGATGCGGGACCCGCAAAGAATCCAAGTCATGGCCACGGAGCTCTGCGGCAGCGGTATACTGAGACCCTGCAGCCCTGTGGATTTTTCTGCAAATGCCGGAGCACTCATCAAAACAGCGAGCATAGTCTCTGGACCTGTTGCCAGAATTGGCGCAGCTCCACACAGCAGAGAGGGGAGCGGTGTGAGTGACCCGCTGCGGCATTTACCGAGCCTGCAGACTCAGTAAGCGCATCGGAGGCAGTGAGAGCAATCGCGGTGATGCCGACTGGTGCCGCGACCGGCCCACCTGATAAGGATGCAGAACACAGTGCGCTGTTTACATCTGCTTCTGTGGTGTCCGGTGGGTTGCGCACGCTGCATACAAGTAGTTGCCGTACTCAAAACCCCAAGATTCCTTGCGGATAGGATATGCGCAGAACACAAAATAATGTTCCTTTCTATGGGGATATCCTGATGTACATTTATATGACCTGATATTCGGGTTAGAAAAGGAGTAACCCAGGGGTCTTATTCGGGTTTTTAAAAACCAGAATATGAGCATATTTGGGTTTTTGCGGGTGTTTACATGGCCGTGCTCAACCGGGTTATTGCTAATATTCTTGTTATGAAAGGGTTATTGGCTGCATGTAAACGTAGTCATTGTTTAAAGCATTTCTTCTGTCCCCCAATGGAACGCTTGCCCTGGCACAGTTCTCCATACAGTAGCTGTTTTGGCAGTTGACTGTTTGGCATTCTGATGACATGGCCAGTCCATCTGACTTGCGTCTTCTGCAGGAGGGTGTAGATGCTGGGAAGGCCAGCTCACTCAAAGACCTCCATGTCTGGGACTCTGTCCTGCCACCTGATGTGGAGGAGGCGACGGAGGCAGCTCATGTGGAAATGGTGGAGCTGTTTGGCATGTCTGCTGTAGATAGTCCAGGTCTCACTGGCGTAGAGAAGGGTAGTTAGAACCACTGCATGGTAGACCTTCAGCTTGGTGGTAAGGCTGAGACCTCTCCATTCCCAGACATTCTCACGGAGCCTCCCGAAGGTGGCGCTGGCCTTGGCAACCCTGTTGTTGATTTCGGCATCGATGTTGACTGCACGAGAGAGGGTGCTGCTCAGGTAGGTGAAATTGTTGACTGCTCTGATGATGGTCTCTGTCACCTTGGTGACACCCCTGAGGCACCTGAGGTTGAACAGCCGCCATCAGTCCTATATCTGAGGCTAATGCCGTCGTGGCAGTCCTGGAAAGCGTCAGTCAGCATGGTGGAGAAGACCATGCTGAACAGTGTAGGGGCAAGAACACAGCCCTGTTTTATGCCGTTGGTGACTGGGAAGGCTGCTGACTCGTTTCCATCATCCAGAACTTTGACCATCATGCCGTCATGAAACTGTTGCACGATTGTGATTAACTTGCTGGGGCAGCCAAACGTCTCCATGATTTTCCACAAGCCTTCTCTGCTGACTGTATTGAAGGCCTTCATCAGATCAACGAAGGTCACAAAGAGGTCGCTGTGTTGCTCCTGGCACTTTTCCTGAAGTTGGCGCGCAGCGAATGTCATGTCCACAGTACCACGTTCGGCACGGAATTCACAATGACTTTCTGGGAGGAGGCTCTGCTCAAGGTGTTGTAATAGACGGTTGAGCAGAACGCGAGCCAGAATTTTCCCTGTGATGGACAGAAGGGAGATGCCTCTATGGTTGTCACACTGCTGGTGGTTGCCTTTTCTCTTGTAGATGTGGATGATACTGGCATCCTTCAACTGTTGGGGGACCACGCCTGCGCTCCACAATGACTAGAAGAGTTTGGTCAGCCTTTGCAACAGTATCGGGCCACCTGCCATGTAAATCTCAGCAGGAATAGCTTCCAATCCTGGTGCTTTGCTGCAGGAGAGCTTTTGGATGGCCTGTCTGACTTCATCTTCTGTGGGGGGAGTGTCGAGGTCTTCGTTGAACTCCGCTTGAGGTAGGCGGGCAATGGCCTCTTCGTTGATTACAGCAGGGTGGTTGAGGACCTGCTTAAATGTTCAGCCCATCTCTCCAATATCTGCTTCTTCTCTGTCAGCATTTGGGTCCCATCTGCACTGGGGAGGGGAGAGGAGCCAGAGGACTGAGGTCCGTAGCCAGCCTTCAGAGAGTCGAAGAAATGTTTGATGTTATGACTGTCCGTGTAGCCCTGGATTTTGTTGGCCTTCTTGCTGAACCAGGAATCTTGCATCTCACGTATCTTACAGCTAACAGCTGTAAGATACAGCTAACAGCTTGGGACTCTGACGAGGGCGGTCGCATCTCCTCCACTCTCCCTTATCTCTGTTTCTGTTTTAACCTTCAAGTCCCTACTTCACCTGACTGTGAATTCCTCAAATTATATTGGATACAAAATATCCTCTCAAAAATTCTTGAAAGGGTAGTTGTAAAACAGCTAACTGATCATCTGCAGAGGAATGGTCTATTTGAAGAGTTTCAGTCAGGTTTTAGAATTCATCATAGTACAGAAACAGCATTAGTGAAGGTTACAAATGATCTTCTTATGGCCTCGGACAGTGGACTCATCTCTGTGCTTGTTCTGTTAGACCTCAGTGCTGCTTTTGATACTGTTGACCATAAAATTTTATTACAGAGATTAGAGCATGCCATAGGTATTAAAGGCACTGCGCTGCGGTGGTTTGAATCATATTTGTCTAATAGATTACAATTTGTTCATGTAAATGGGGAATCTTCTTCACAGACTAAAGTTAATTATGGAGTTCCACAAGGTTCTGTGCTAGGACCAATTTTATTCACTTTATACATGCTTCCCTTAGGAAGTATTATTAGACGGTATTGCTTAAATTTTCATTGTTATGCAGATGATACCCAGCTTTATCTATCCATGAAGCCAGAGGACACACACCAATTAGCTAAACTGCAGGATTGTCTTACAGACATAAAGACATGGATGACCTCTAATTTCCTGCTTTTAAACTCAGATAAAACTGAAGTTATTGTACTTGGCCCCACAAATCTTAGAAACATGGTGTCTAACCAGATCCTTACTCTGGATGGCATTACCCTGACCTCTAGTAATACTGTGAGAAATCTTGGAGTCATTTTTGATCAGGATATGTCATTCAAAGCGCATATTAAACAAATATGTAGGACTGCTTTTTTGCATTTACGCAATATCTCTAAAATCAGAAAGGTCTTGTCTCAGAGTGATGCTGAAAAACTAATTCATGCATTTATTTCCTCTAGGCTGGACTATTGTAATTCATTATTGTCAGGTTGTCCTAAAAGTTCCCTAAAAAGCCTTCAGTTAATTCAAAATGCTGCAGCTAGAGTACTGACGGGGACTAGAAGGAGAGAGCATATCTCACCCATATTGGCCTCTCTTCATTGGCTTCCTGTTAATTCTAGAATAGAATTTAAAATTCTTCTTCTTACTTATAAGGTTTTGAATAATCAGGTCCCATCTTATCTTAGGGACCTCGTAGTACTATATCACCCCAATAGAGCGCTTCGCTCTCAGACTGCAGGCTTACTTGTAATCCCTAGGGTTTGTAAGAGTAGAATGGGAGGCAGAGCCTTCAGCTTTCAGGCTCCTCTTCTGTGGAACCAGCTCCCAATTCAGATCAGGGAGACAGACACCCTCTCTACTTTTAAGATTAGGCTTAAAACTTTCCTTTTTGCTAAAGCTTATAGTTAGGGCTGGATCAGGTGACCCTGAACCATCCCTTAGTTATGCTGCTATAGACGTAGACTGCTGGGGGGTTCCCATGATGCACTGTTTCTTTCTCTTTTTGCTCTGTATGCACCACTCTGCATTTAATCATTAGTGATCGATCTCTGCTCCCCTCCACAGCATGTCTTTTTCCTGGTTCTCTCCCTCAGCCCCAACCAGTCCCAGCAGAAGACTGCCCCTCCCTGAGCCTGGTTCTGCTGGAGGTTTCTTCCTGTTAAAAGGGAGTTTTTCCTTCCCACTGTAGCCAAGTGCTTGCTCACAGGGGGTCGTTTTGACCATTGGGGTTTTACATAATTATTGTATGGCCTTGCCTTACAATATAAAGCGCCTTGGGGCAACTGTTTGTTGTGATTTGGCGCTATATAAAAAAATTGATTGATTGATTGATTGATTGATACTGGATCTGTTGGACTACTATTGGATTTACCATGGAATTGATCAGCTGGTCTCTAAACGCTATTGACACCATTTTATCTACAAGAAGGTCTGGACTGGGGGATCCTACCTGCCCAGATGGAACGTATCCTGCGGGCTATGTTCTTGACTCCTGGAGCTCTTGGCGTGTGGCATGCTTGGCACCTTTCTCTGTTGAGGACGTCGAGGATTTATTCATTTTTGGTCTTATGGTAGCAGGGCTGGTATTTTTTGGCTTATGTGCTGCCCTGACCTACCGGAAAATTGGCAAGACGGCGGCATCAAGAACCATGGCCCCTCGCTTGTCCGTCATGATTAATGAGGTTGGCAAGGCAGTGCATTCTCAGACTGCGATGACTCTTGAACTCAGATGCAAATTGGATGACATCTTGGAGTAGATGCGTGCCTTGCAGTTGAAGTTGAAGGTTTCAGAAGCCGGTGAATATTCTTAATTCATAATTGGGAATATTCTTAATTCATAATTGGGATTTGGTTGTTCAAGTGGAACTGTTAAAAAGTGTTTTTCACTGCTCAACCACAACACTCCAGGCTTATCAAGCCTGAAGGACAAATTGCCCACTGTTTACCTCCAGAGGAATTTATTCAGGCCTTGGTGAGATTATTCAGCTCCATTCTTATCTCAACCCACAAAGACAAACTAACAGACTTACACATGAACAAAGACTGAAGCATGCTCTAATTTTACTTTCACCTCCCTTCCTGCTCCCCCCATCACACACCCCATCCCGGCCACTGCCCACGCCACCCCTTCCCCTGCGGGGGCTGCGCTGTTTTTAGCTGCGGCAGGTCCCCGTCCCCCCCAAGCTGGTGGTGGCGTGACTCCAGTTGCAGCGGCTACCACACACTCACATCGCCTCTATTTGGAAAACGGACTGTTTCAAGTTTAGTGCACATAAACAATGTCAAATGTACGAGGTCTGTTAGAAAAGTATCCGACCTTTTTATTTTTTTGCAAAAACCTGATGGATTTGAATCACGTGTGCTTGCACGAGCCAACCTTGAACCTTCGTGCGCATGCGTGAATTTTTTCACGCCTGTCAATTGCATCATTTTCTGGTAAGCAGCCTTTGAGTGAGGATGGGTGTAGTCTCTCGCCGGATTTTCATTGCAAGGAAAAAGACAGAAGGACTGGAGCAGCGCGACTGCATCAAATTTTGCCAGAAACTGGGCGACAGCCAGGTGGAAACCATTTGGAAGATTCAGACAGCTTTCATTGACAATCCTATGGGCATCACACAGATTAAGGAGCAGTACAACCGGTTTAAAGACGTCCGCACAATGGTGGAGAGCGAGCCACACTCCGGGCAGCCATCAACATGCTGAAACGACCAGATCATTTCCAAAGTGAACACTGTGGTGATGTGGGACTGTTGTGTGACTATCCGAGAAATTGTGGAAGATGTGGACATCAGCACTTTTTTGGCACATTCCACTGTGACAGAAGAATTGGCCATGAAAAGAGTGGCAGTGAAATTCATGCCGACGGCTTTGGCACGAAGCTGCTGACAGAGCAAAAGCAACTCTGTGTTGAAGTCTCACAGGACATGCTGTGACATGCCCAGCTCTTCCACAATTTCTTGGATAGTCACACGACTGAAAAGCCACCGAAAGCCGTCTGAATCTTCCGAATGGTGGAAGAGGTGGGCATAATTTTTCGGAGTCCAGCATGTCCTGTTCAGGCATGAAAAAATTCACGCATGCGCATGAAGGTTCAAGGTTGGCTCATGCAAGCACACTTGATTCAAATCCATCAGGTTTTTGCAAAAAATAAAAAGGTCGGATACTTTTCTAACAGACCTCGTATATGTGTTGTCTTAATTCTGATGTGTGCCATTATTACCGTAAACAAGTAATAATTGTGGATTAATTGCTGTTATTAATTGCTTAATTGCTACTCTGATCCACTTCTGTGTTTGTTTTGATAAATATTGTCTGTACAAATGTGGGACTGAGTTTGAATAAATATAACAGCACAGTAACAGCACAGAAAATGTAGATTTATCCTGAAACTCTTGAAAACATTAATCATGCCCATCGATTTCTATTTATGCCTGGTTGTTAGACACTAAGTAAGATAGTGGCACTCTGGCATCAGCCAGCAAATGAGTGGATCAGCAAGACCCTCCATCGAGTGATTCAATAGAAATCAATGGAGGAGACGCACTGTCTGTCAGATTTTGGATCCTCACGTGTGCTGACTCTGCTGTCTGTGTTGCAGGACACAATGTTACTGTCGCCGTGAACATGGACGTGGAATGTCTCCACTGCATTGTTTTTACAGACTGCCTGAACATGCAGATGGCTCTCTTTTACATTGGAAAAAAGTCATTTCATTATTTCAGGAAATAATGGACTTTCTATCTAACATGCCAGAATCATGAGAGAACTTTGTAAGGAGCTGACAGCGGAGCTGCCATGGGACATTATTCTCCGGCTGGCCATTGTGCGTGATCCATGAGTGAGGACTTCTTTGATGGTGTGGACTTTAGATATTTAATCTTGGAAATCATTCTATAAGTGGGTGAGTGCCCTGTTTAGCGTTTTCTTTTGTATTTTGTTCTCTTCAGTGGAGCTGGTAGGCTTTATTTGTTATGGTTAGAGGTCTGGATGGGACCGAATCAGTACTTTGGACTGGGCTTGTACGCTGGGAGCAAGGATCAGAACAGGTTGTGACTGAAGAGAGATTTATTTACAATAAACTTATGAACAATGCTGAGCTGGTTAGATGGCCTGCTGAGTCAAACAGGGCCTGCTCGTAGTGGTGGAACATCTGGATGCTACATTGCACACATGTACGCACTCTCCAGAGGAGAGGAGAGGTGAGTGACTGTACCCGTAACTCTGAAGCCTTTAACACCAGACAGTTCACTGAAGGCTCAACACAGGAATGTTCACAGTTCTGGGAACATTGTTCACAGTTTAGGAAATAAGGTTTGCTGTTGAGGAATCGTTCATAGTTCATGAGTTATCTTCAGAGGTCAAGTGCTGCACGTCTTGTGACGCAGTTCCAGTTAAGCAGGACCTGACTGTAGAAATGACTTGGAAAGTTCTCACTAGAGTAATATCAGAGTTCATACAGTTCTTGAAAAACAGTTCTTGTTTTTCAGGCTGCCTGATCACTCAGATGTATTTCTTAGATTTTTCACAGTTGGATTGATGACAACACTTAATCATGCACAAAGCTAAGCTTCTAGCAGATTGTTTTTAACAGGCTGTGTTCATGATTAATGGATGTGTACGATAACTAAGTTTTCTCACAGTGGAAAGCGGCTGCTGTTTTTACTGTGACTGCATCAAAATGAACAGTTATCAGTTAAAAATGAGTCATCATAACACAACATCATACTTATGGAAACCTTGGAATTAATCTGTGGTATTAGTCCGTTGTTGACGTTACCAGCTATATTCCATTCAAGGGCATGCTGTCAGGCTGTTCATGTTATATAATGAAAAAATAAAAGTTGTGAGAGACTTCGGGCCACATGTTGTTTTTGTTCCACTTGGGGTTTTATAGGTGCAGACCAAATTTTCCTCTCCCTCTGCTGGCAAGGCAACACCACCTTAACGGGAGACTACTCTGATGTAATTATTTTTCTTTTACAGGTACATGTGATGGCTTCTAATTGCAAAAAGTGGTGGTTGATTAGTCACCCAGAGGAGAACATTACTGGAATTACTGGATTGCTACATTGCTTGTTTGGGGAAAATTGTTGCTTTGTGGGAGACCCCTAAACAATGTCCGATTACAATCAAATTTGGCACAGATCTTTTATTTTATTTGCGGAACAAGAACAACATGTGGCCCAAAAGATTTTGTAACATTTGACATTTTGAACAGGTCGAGCATGCTGGGATGTTTTCCTCAAAGCGACATAAACACTGTTGGAAACACTCAGAAAACAGCAGTCTCTGTAGCTGTTTGTTGTGAATGCTGTATACTTTGTATACTACAGGTCACGGAAGTCAACAAAATAATCCCGGTATATCATCAGATGTTCACTTACAGCCTAAATCCAAGTTGTTATGATTTCATTGCAACATGTCCTTTAAAACAAGTTTTATTTTGATGCGAATTTAAGGGAGAGATGCAATATATCTTATTTTAACAGTTATTTACCTCATTTTAATATTTCCTGCCTATTTGAGACAAAAGAAATATAAGGTTGTGCTTGATTTAAAATTATAGTGTAAAGGTGAACACTTAAAATAAGAAATTAACTCTTAAAACAAGATAAATGATCTAACACTTGTAAATCTAATACCCCAGTCACACAGCCAGAATCACGCAGAATGACGAATTGGCACACATCTGAAAAGTGTCGGGTTTCAGTTCCAAAATGTTCCAACAGCCACCTGAGAGTCCACACAGGTGGTCAAAATTGGCCAGCAGCCCCGATTGTGATGCACATGTTCAAAAACCTCTGGGCGCCATCGAGATGGGACACCTATCTGATGGAGGTCTGAGCGCCATCTGACCACAATTTACATATTCCAAAGGCGGCATAAGCAGGATCCGAAATGATTTGAGCATGTATAAAGGAACCTCGAGATGGGTCGGGCATGGCAAAGCCTACTGGCATGACCTGCAAATGCCACTTATCCATCAGTAATGTCCACCTCCACTGCCCCCCACCCCCGCTGGAGCACAAAGGAACCATTGATCGTTGATATGTATGTGGCAGTCAGCCATCCATGTGCAGGTGATGTGAACACAGTGCAAATAAACCCAAAACACTGTGTCCACTGTTGGTCAATGTGATACACAGTGCACTGCGCTGCAGATCTGGACAGGCTGTTATATCCATAATAGACCTTACAGTACAGATAATATTCCTGCCCATGGGCGATGTGAATAATGTGAAATATTGCCTACATCATAACTGTATATAACACAGGCAGCTGCCCCTCTCCGTGGTGCGCAGTAATGCGTCAGGCTCAGAGCAGAATGGAACTTAACTGCTGTAATATATGATCACCTTCTAATGCTGTAGCAGATATGACATGGAACTGTTGTGCCAGTTCCGTGACAACATTAATAAACATGAATCTCACCTCCAACAGTGGTCCAGGAGTGTTTCACAGCACAGTTCCCTGGAAAGGCTCCTGATGCAGGGGACAGCATGGCACACTGCCAGCAAACTTTCAGCGAAGCTGCCCAGTGGCACTAAGTTGGTCATGCAGCATTATCCATACAGACACTGTTGGGTATTTTCTCCTCCAAACATTCGTAAAACCTTGATAAGACAAACAGAGTCAAGAAACACCAGTGAGACAGAAAGTCAAATTTATGACGCGCGGAGTGCAGTCCAGGCTGTACACCAAGGCTACACTAAAGTCTGGCCTGTTCTCCCGCTCTTTTTATTAGAGAGGCCCTCATCACATAAAAAAAACTTGTCCTAAGGGTGGGGGAAGGATGACGCAAGACAAGTTTCTTCCCGTAACCTAAACACATACGTCAATAAGTGCAGCTGTAAGGAAAAACAGTTTCTTTCTTTTACTCTTATCATCGAAGGTCAGCACATCTCGTTCGTCTGTTGCAGTTATCAGCTGTTCTGCATCTGCCTGGAACACTAAGCATCACATCACAACAGTCAAAACAACCTTCAGTTCTTTTACTCCCAGTTCAGCCTGACCCCGTCATGCTTCACTCCCAGTCATTAGCGGCTACAAAAACAAGTTGTATAATAATAATAAGTACATCCAGCTCTTCATTCCCAGTTCAGATTGACCCCAGCATGCTAAAACAAGGTTGAATAACACGTACATTCCCAGGGTTAGGTGCAAAACAGCACAACACCGTTCTCATGAGAAAGAAGACAAAGGTACAAATGTTTAACAGTGATAACATATATACAAAATCTTTAACATTCCCCTCCTGTTTATCGCCTGTTAAACATACAGTAGGCATCACCCAGCTTAGCACTTCTTTTGAGATTTTCACTAAGAGGTTCATCATGGTATGTTCTATAGGCTTACACCCCAGAGGTGATGTCATCATTGTCACCATCATCGGTGTCTGGGTCATCATACTTCCATTGGTCTGGGTACAGGTCATGGGAGTCATCGTCCTCCTCGGTGTCGTCTTGCCCCAGGAGTGGATATGATGCTGGTCCCCCTCCTGGTCCTGGACTTATTGCTGCGGTTATCATTCTATTTACAAGGCCTCGGAGACATGGAATACAACAACATCCACACAATGTTAGAATTGCAGCAAATACTGCTATAGACACTAATAGTGAAGAAATCAAAGACCTCCATTTTCCCATCCCTTCCAGCCACCAATCCCAGCCTTCGGTGTTTACTCCACTGTGCTCTTTCATCTTCCTGTTCAACGTCCTCAGCCCGTCAATGGCTTGAGTGAGACTGCCATCTGCAGCTGTGTTGTTGGGAATGAATGTGCAGCATTGTTCTCCGAACATGGCACAAACACCTCCTTTCTCCGCCAACAACATATCCAGAGCAATACGATTCTGGAAGGCCATAAGGGACGTGGCTTCTAACTGTGAATGGACAGCCTTAAATCCTTCCTCAGTCCAATTTCCTAATTTCTGTACATTGTAGTGGATGTAGTTTATTCTGTCCACGTTTTTATTAATTGAACACCACCAACAGATGGAAGATTCAAATCCAGCTGCTATTTGATCAACCAGTTTATACTCGTCAGGCACTCCTCTGGGGACTCCTATTGCGTCAATATATGTTGGATTTCCTACTCCTTTCCACTCTCTTTTTACTCTATGTCTGGCCATGCCTTTCTGCCAATCTTCAGGAATAAGAGAGGCTGCATATGTCGTAACGTCTTCAGGGGTCATGGGTATAGCTTTAACTGGTAACAATAATGATATTAATGCACAATAACCTGACACATTTCGTGGCAGTCTGTCAAAGATTCTGTTATCGCCACACCACCACCATACGTCACTCCTACCGACAGGTTTGAATGTGGGAGTACTATGGACCACATTCTTACACCAGGCAGTGTGGTTTAAGCTACCCAAAGTCTTACTTGTCCCTGTCAAGTGTACACATGTATGGTTAGCATACCCAACTTTGCTTGAAAATAAAGGTTTGATCTTAGTCAATTTGGTCAATGGATAGATCTTGTCCCACTTAGAACAATTGTTGTTTGCTGCAATGTATGTCTGTGTCATAACAGTCAGCAGACAGTCTTTGGGTAATGCTGCCGGTATTACCTGTAATATAGGTCTGGGTCCCATACATACAACACAGTCTTTCTTTGCTGCTAGTCCTGCTTGTTCTGCCATTAAAAGCCAATTGTTATTTTTTAACAATTTTTTATTTTATTTATTTATTTTTTTTATTATTATTTTTTATTGTTATTGTTATTTTGTCCACTAATTCCTGTAGTTACTAGGAACCAGTCATCTGCCTTCATGTCTTTTGTGCCTTGTACGGACATCCCCTTTGCTTGTATGGACACCCCCTTTGCTTGTATGGACACCCCCTTTGACGTACTTAATTCTGTCAATATTGGTTGCTGTACTCTATCTGTTTCACAGAGGAAAAAATGGAAATACGGATCTTTTCCTGGTTTGTATACCCAAAGGAGGAACAACCAACAGTCTCCCTCTATATCAGGTGGGAATATGGTTCCTTTTTCTGTGGTATTCACCACTATAAACAGCTTACTGTTGTGTGGGCCGCTGAAGAGGAGGTACTGCTGGCCCACCACCACCAGAGGGCGCCCTGCCTGGAGTGCGGGCTCCAGGCACCAGAGGGCGCTGCCGCCTTACGAGAGCAGTCAGGGTGACAGCTGTCACCCATTACTGGACACAGCTGACTCCACTCAGCACGGAGGTATATCATCAGGACGGCGTCTCCACCTCAGTGCCGAGATATCGCCTTAAGATTGAGGTAACGTTCTCTGCACGCATATTCTGCATAACCAGATAAAACTTGTTAAACCTTTTCAGGACAGCTGACTACTGAAAGCTAATTACTTGGATAAGTACTCACCTTCCTGCTGTATAGTGACAAGAGGTGGAGGCGGCTTCTCCCCTCTCCGTTTACTGGGTGCTGTCGCATCCACACCTGTGTGTTTGTTGCTCTCTCCCGCCAGCAGTACCGGATCCGACGAGCGGAGGCAGTGGCCACCTGGGAATTCGGGACTTGGCGGTTCCAGTACTCCCAGGGTTCGGTGGCAGAGGAGATCTGGGTGGTTCCGGTTCGACTGGGACGGACGTCTCCTACCTTCGAGCCTGCCCACACGACACCAGCGGATTTCGACCTAAACCCCAAATTTTTGATTGTTGTATTAGTTGTGCTCGTTTCACAACAGTAAAACTTGTTATTCACCTTTCTCCATTGTCCGTTCATTACGCCCCCTGTTGTGGGTCCGTGTACCTACACTTTCACAACACTTATCATCTGTTTGATGCATTTTGAGAATTTGACTCTGGTACTTAGCCGACTCGGTTTGTGCCCATCTTGGTGTCCATCTACTCCATTCATCGGCTACCAACGTTTCCCATCTCTTATCTTGTTGATCATTAGTCATATACCATGAGAAACTATTTCCGTAATTAGTCCCTCTGTCACCATCCCTTATTCCATGGGTAAGAGCACTATATGGTACAGAGATGACCACAGAAGCATTTCTAGGAATGCAGGCTTGTACACCAAATCGGTACGCATTGTTCCTATCACAGCTATGTACTGTGGCATTTATTATCGGACTGGGGTCTTCGTTACTTCTTTTTGGTCTCTGCAATCTGCGGAGGTGATCCTTATCATCATGTCCCGTGCTCATGGCTTTTAATAATAAGCCCAATCCGAAAAGGAAAAGTAGCATAACAAGGACTGTCCATGGGGTCCAGAAACCCTCGTTCTTTTGTTTTTTTTTCTTTCGCCATTTCTGCACACTACAGCACACCTATGTTCAGAACAGTGGCTTCTTAATGTCTTCTGCTAGCTTTCGTGTCTAACCTGGATCTTAACACCAAGCTCACACACTATTACTAGTCTTGTCCTACTGTTCTTACTGTTTGTCTGTGTCTGCAGAAATGACTTTCTTACAGTGAGTTAAATGAATCCATGTACTTCTTTCCCCAATTTTCAAGGCTGTGGGTGTTGTGAGTAGTACTTGATGGGGCCCTTCCCATTTAGGTGAATGCCAGTGTTTTCTCTTGATGCTTCTTATCAACACCCAGTCTCCAGGTACCACTTTAGGGTCCTCCTGTGGAGAAATGGGATCATCAGTGTTTGGTACTCTCCCTCATTGTCCTTCTAACATTTTTCTCATGTAATCCGCCAAATTGGCTTCCTCAGGTACATCCCAAATTTGCCCATAATATGGCAATCGATATTTTCTGCCAAACAATGTTTCATACGGTGTCAACCCCATGGTACTAGTTATGTTTATATACATTTTTACCAAATCTACACAATGTGTCCATGGTCTGCCTGTTTCTTCCATTGTCTTTCTAAGTCTGTTTTTTACTGTTCCATTCATCCTTTCCACTAATCCGGCACTTTGTGGATGATAAGCACAATGATTTTTGAGATTGACCTGTAGTGCTTCTCCTACGTATTGCACTATTGTATTAACAAAATGCGCTCCATTATCTGAATAAACTGTTTCTGGTATTCCAAATCGTGGAATGATGTCTTTGCACAATGCCTTGGCCACTGTAAGTGCATCTGCATGTTTTGTAGGGAACAATTCTACCCATTTTGAGAAGGCATCAATTATGACTAAACAAAATTCCTTCCCTTCATGTTTACTCAGCTGTATATAATCCATATGAATCACTTGAAAGGGATATTGTGTTGTTGGAAATCTGCCTCTTTGGGGTCTCAAATTGCCTTGTGAGTTGTGTTTTGCACATGTCATGCATGCTCTACAATGCTGTTTTGCATATGCATCGAACCCATAAAGACAAAAAATAGATTGCAATTGCGATATCATACCCCCTGATGAGACATGCGTCACGCCATGGCTCATAATAGCCGCCCACTTAAACATATTTTTTGGCAATATGGGTTTCTTTTGTGGTCATACGTACAAATCATTTGCATATGTAGCTCCTTTAGTTATCCACATTTGTTTTTCTCTTTCAGTTGCCTGCTGTTGCATGTCAGCAAGCAGTGTACGACCTAAATGCAAATCTGGAGTGGTTTCCTGTACAACAAAAATAGAAGAAGCTGCTGCAGCCTCTTTTGCTGCTCTGTCAGCAAAATCATTTCCTTTTGAAACACTGTCAGCGCCTTTGGTGTGAGCCGCACATTTGCATATAGCAATTTGTTGAGGCAATTTCACAGCTTGCAGTACTGCAGTTAGGAGAGTGGCATGAGTCACCGGCCTTCCAGATGATGTCACCATTCCACGCTCTTCCCACAGTTTTGCAAACACATGCACTGTGCTGAAAGCGTACTGGCTGTCTGTATAAATTGTTACAGCCGTACCTTTAAACAGATAGCAAGCTGCAGTTAAAGCAACTAATTCAGCTGCTTGTGCTGAAAATGACGATGGCAATAAAGCAGAATCCAATACTTCTGAATTTGTGACAACAGCATATCCAGATTGTGGTTGTCCATAAGCATTTTTAGTGGAAGAACCATCCACATACACAATTGTACTGTTTGGGATGGGTGTGTCCTGGAGGTCTGGGCGTGCTTTCGTACAGACTGTAGCTACATCAAGACAATTGTGCGGCTCACCATCCTCAGGTAAAGGTAACAATGTGGATGGATTCAATGTTGTACAGCGCTCTACCGTAAGGTGTGGTTGTGATAATAGCAAGGACATGCACGAAAGATGTCTTGCTGGGGACAAAAGGCTCATGTTTGTCTGCAACAGAAGTGCAGAAACTGCATGTGGAACTTTCAGTGTCAACTGATGGAATAGAACAACATTACTGCTACTTTGAACAGCCATAGAGGCTGCAACAACAGCCTGTACACATGGTGGTAGAGCACTTGCTACTGCATCCAATTTAGATGAGTAGTAGGCAACTGGCCTCAATTTTGAGCCATACACTTGAACCAAAACACTAGTCATGAACTTATTCTTACAATCAACTGTTTGAATGAATGGTTTACTATAATCTGGTAGTGCCAAAACTGTGGATGACACTAATGTTTGTTTTACTTTTACAAAAGCTTCCTCAGCATCTCTGTTCCATTCCAACACGGTTGACATTGAAATATCATCTCTGTACATCAAATCAGAAAGTGGACTAGTCAATTCTGCATAGCAGGGAATCCATGCTCTGCAGTAATTAGTCAGTCCAAGAAATGACATCATCTGCTTTTTGGTTTGTGGTTTTGGAGCGTGCAAAATTGCTTCCTTCCTGTCAGACAGGATCGTGCGCCCTGTGGCTGATAATTCATGTCCTAAATATTTTACTTTATCCCTACACAACTGAACTTTGTTTTTACTCACTTTGTGGCCATTATCAAATAAGAAACATAATAATGCTACTGTGTCAGTTATGCAGTTTTCTCGTGTGTCAGAGGCAATCAAAATGTCATCAACATACACCAATAGTTGGCTATCTGCCGGTGGAACGAAATTGGCTAAACATACTGACATGACTTGAGAATAAATAGTTGGACTTTCTGCGTAACCCTGCGGTAATCTGGTGAATGTATATCGTTGTCCTCTAAAGGTAAAAGCAAACCAGAATTGACTATCTGGGTGTACTGGCACAGAGAAAAATGCATTACTTATGTCAATTACTGAGAAACTATTAGAATTTGGTCTCAGCGAATTTAACAAGGTGTGTGGATCTGGAACACATGGTGCTCTTTTAATCACAGCAGCATTTACTGCCTGCAGATCTTGAATCATTCTCCACCCCACTGAGGGCGGAGCCTTTTTCACAGGAAATATGGGTGTGTTACATGGTGAATCTGGACATGGCACTATTACTCCTGCTGTTAATAAATCCTCTATTACTGGCATGATTCCTTCAATTGCATCAGGTTTCAATGGATACTGTCTTACACATGGTCTGTATTCTGTTTTTGGTCTTATAACTACAGGTTGTGCATTTTTAATCAGTCCTACGTCTGAAGGACCTGTTGTCCACAATCCTGATGGTACCGAAGAGAGAAAATCATCTTCTTCAGGACTCAACTGAAACACTCAGGATTGTGAAGTGGACACATCAATATGTGTTCCAGCTGTCAGCACCAATGAGACATTAACTGGCACTTTATACAATTTAGTTGATGGACTGAACTCCGTTCGTGGTCCAACTTTGCTCCAATCAGAGGCTGACAAAGCTGTTATGACTGTCAGTCCCAATTCTTGCCATTCTGTCAAATATGGCTTACAAAGTGACACATGCAAAGGCATACCTGTGAATCTCAATGTTAAAACATCTTCAGTGGCGCCTGTTACTGTTATGACAGCTGTTGAGTTGCCATCATGAATCAAATCTGTCATTGTCAGTTTCACAGGTGAAACATTTTTCAATTTGTTTTCATAGTCACCATCCGGACCTGGAGGATCTTTATGCCACATTGTGACATGCAGGTCAGGTGGTGACATCTGTTGTTCAGGATTTTTTAGTAGGGCTGTCGCTTGCAAGACGACATCTTTACCCCATCCTGCAGCATCTTCTTCTGAAATGTCAAATGTATAGTAATAGTGGAATGTGGGGTCATCGCTTTCTTCTCTTACCATGTTAACGCCTCCTGTGCGTTCAACAACTAATTTCCCTTGTTCCACAATTATGGACAAGCCCAATGCAGTCAATCCGTCTCGTCCTAAAAGGTTAACTGGACATTGTGGCATGTTCAACACTGACATAGTACATGTCAGGCCAAATGGATCCGTCAACGTTATGGGTTTAGTGATAGGGACGTCTGATGGTTGTCCATTTGCAGAGCGAACCCTAAAAATTTCGTTGCTTAATTGATGGACAGGTATGTTGTCATTACATGTGGTTCTACATGCTCCTGTATCACAAAGGAATGTCACTGGTCGTCCATTTACCAACAAAGTCACTTCTGGTTTTGGTACCGGATTTCCCAGTAAGGCACACAGATCCATATCACAATCAGACTGCCTATCTGATGTGGAATCATGGATTATGGATTCTAGTCATTGTGGATACTGTGGCTGCGGAGGATTATTCCGTTGTGGAATTCCTCCTGCTGCTCCATCAGTAGGTGGATTCGGACAGTTTCTATACATATGTCCCTCTCTTCCACAGTTCCAACAAATCAGGGGACCACGTGGTGGCCCTCCCTGTCTGGGCTGCTGTTGTGGTTGCCATGGTCCTTGACGTTGTGGCTGTCCACCTTGTCTATTTTGCCATGGGTTTTGGGGGCGTTTGCACTGCTTCTGCTGTCTTAAGTTACCCTGTTGGTAATATATTTCATCATCTCCGTGTGCTACATACACTCCTTTGTTGCTGTTTCCTGTCTTTTTCTGCTTTAAGACTTCTTCTGCATGACAGCAGTGTGTATGTGTTTCTTCCAATGTGCCTGTAGGCAATCCAATCCAATGTTTCTGTATCCAAGCTTTTATATCCTTATTGGAATGTTGGATCAGAGCGTTTTTCAATTGTTGTTCATACACTGGTGTTCCTGGCAATATGCCACTGTGGACCCTAAATACACTCTCAAATCTGCATCTAAACTCTGTCCATGGTTCTCCTTCTTTCTGTGTTGTCCTGGTAATTTCAGTGTAATTTATTTTTGGTCCTAACACACCTTTTGCTCGTGTAATCATAGCTTTCACTCGTGTTTGCAAGACTGGATCATCGTGTGGCAACGGTACGCCATCCTGGTCTGCAGGATTCCAGTCTCTGCATATCTGACTCCATTTAGGGCCACATGCTTTCATCCACACCTGTTGGACTTCAGGTCCACTAAGGTGGTAAGAACTTCTAATGTTTTCTATATCCTGCATAAATCCCTCGATATCGACATGTGGCGATGGTATCATGTCGACTGCTGCTTTGATATCATCAGCATTCCATGTTCGATATACGAGCATGGTTGATCGATGTCCTGCTGTTCCTGCACGAGGATTTGGTACTTCTATCATAGGATAGGCACCTCCCTGGTCACTGTGTTCCACCATGGGAGGGGCTGTGGGCACTTTCGCTTGACTGCGTGTTTGTGGTTTTTCTGGTTTTTCTGGTTTTTCACTTTTTACCTTAGGTTTTACTGCCAAATCATACTGTGTTGGCGGTACATCGTCATCCTCTGGTAGAGGAGATAAAGGTGTTGTTGTCACCGACGATCCAGCCGGCGGTGGTTGCTGAGGCTGTTCTGGTTCTCTGTGCTGAATTATCACATCTTCTTCTGCCTTACCTACAGCTTTCTTTTTCCTTGCTTTCTCTAATCGTCGCTTCTCTGCTCCCTTCTGTCTGTTCTCTGCTTCCTCCTCCCAAAATGCCACTAAATCTGCCCCTACTTTCTGCATCTTTTTCTCATCACCTTTATGTTTCTGTTCTAACTCCTTCTTTAGCTTCTGTATACTGATCAGGTTCAGTCGTCCGTCAAAGTCATGTTTATTTATCCAGGTCTCCAATTTCTTTGTTGCTTTTGGATTTTTTGCTTCCATAAATTTCCAGTCGTCAGTTGATAAATTTTCCTTATTTTTAGACGTCTTACCCCCCATTTTTATTATCCCTTGTTATAATTTGGACTTCAGACGGGGGCACACCTAGGGTGTTCTAAATCTGAAGTTTTCACACTTTCTTTGGACGTGACAATTAATTTGCCGTCGTGTGGTTGATTCCTTTCACCTCCCCGTAGGAAGCGGAATCACTTGCCTCCGCATCCACACACGGTTGTCACTAACGTTGTCCAAAGTATTACACTTTCACACAGTTATTCTATTTACACTTACACAAAACACTATTTACACATAAAAACACTTTTTAATAACTGTACGCGTATTCTTAGGCCAGGGGAGCTCGCCCTCCCGTGAAATTTAACTAATGTCCTGCATTAGATTAAACTGCCTTTTTACAGTGCACGTATTTCTACCCGGGATTTCCTTTACGTATTAAAACAGAGGAGTCCGTACCCTCCTTCCGGAATTTAACTACGGGCGTCCCTCGCAACCATAGAGGAGTCCGCCCTCCTCGCGGATTTTAACTGCTTTACATTAACAGACGATTCCACGCCATCGCTTACGGAGTTTAACTGTTTATGTGATCTGATCACCACTCACTCAGTACTGTTACAAAGAAATTCTACTCACTGACTCGACCTCCTGTCTGTCTTCTTCGGGAAAATCTCGTCAACCAGACGATGCCAACGGTGGTCGACAATTGCAGCACCGTTCTCATGAGAAAGAAGACAAAGGTACAAATGTTTAACAGTGATAACATATATACAAAATCTTTAACAGACACACACAGAGACACACGGCTGAGTGATAACTGCAGCCCCACGAGTTTGCACGTGACGAACACAGCGCTCCGGCCCCGTGTTTTTATCCAGATGTTTGGACATCGGGCAGTCTTCAGCACCTTTTATGGTCGTCTAACAGCAGTCTGTGTCATCTACCTGTTGTCTACATGCACTTTGGATGCCATCATGCAGGTGGACGAGGTAATCTGGATGCGTTCTGACATGGCTGACCACGCCTCTTTTCCTCCTGACTGTGTTGGATTATGACAATATTTGCCGTGTCGGGCTGGTTCCTGCACATTCTTTCTATGTGTAATGGAGGCTTAATGGCCCAGTCACACGGCACATAAAGGGCAACGAAGCCCAAATGCAACAAGAAATCTGGACTTTCTTTGACTTTTGTGGGCATCATTTAACCTTTGCGCAGCATCATTCCTGCAGCTGGCGCTTTGTCAGGATTTTTAAACTGTTGAAAAGTTTGAATGAATGCCCCTTAATTATTGTCTTTTTTTTATACTTTATACAACCCTAATTCCAGTGAAGTTGAGATGTTGTGTGAAATGTAAATAAAAACAGAATCCAATGATTTGCAAATCCTCTTCAATCTATATTCAATTGAATACACCACAAAGACAAGATATTTAATGTTAAAACTGATAAACTTTGTTGTTTTGTGCAAAAAGTTGCTCATTTTGAAATGGATGCCTGCAACACATTTCAAAAAAACTGGGACAGTGGCAACAAAAGACTGGGAAAGTTGACAAATGCTCAAAGAACACCTGTTTGGAACATTCTACAGGTAAACAGGTTAATTGGAAACAGGTGAGTGTCATGATTGGGTATAAAAGGAGCAATGTTGAGAACAATGTTTATCAACATTCAATTGCAAGGAATTTAGGGATTCTATCATCTACAGTCCATCATATAATCAGAAGATTCAGAGAATCTGGAGAACTTTCTACATGTAAGTGGCAAGGCCGAAAACCAACACTGAATGCCCATGACCTTCAATCCCTCAGGCGGCACTGCATTAAAAACCGACATCATTGTGTGAAGGATCGTACAGCGTGGGCTCAGGAACACTTCAGAAAAGCATTGTCAGTTAACACAGTTTGTCACTACATCTACAAGTGCAAGTTAAAACTCTACCATGCAAAGTGAAAGTCAAACATCAACAACATCCAGAAACGCCGCCGCCTTCTCTGGGCCCGAGCTCATTTGAAATGGGCAGATGCAAAGTGGAAAAGTGTGCTGTGGTCTGATGAGTCCATATTTCAAATTGTTTTTGGAAATCATGGACGTCGTGTCCTCTGGACAAAAGAAGAAAAAGACCATCCAGATTATTACCAGTGCAAAGTTCAAAAGCCAGCATCTGTGATGGTATGGGGGTGTGTTAGTGCCCATGGACAACTTACACATCTGTGATGATACCATCAATGCTGAAAGGTACATCCATGTTTTGGAGCAACACATGCTGCCATCCAAGCAACGTCTTTTTCAGGGACGTCCCTGCTTATTTCAGCAAGACAATGTCAAGCCACATTCTGCACGTGTTCCAACAGCATGGCTTCGTAGTTAGAGTGCGGGTACTAGACTGGCCTGCCTGCAGTCCAGACCTGTCTCCCAGTGAAAATGTGTGGCGCATTATGAAGCACAAAATACGACAACGGAGACCCCGGACTGTTGAACAACTGAAGTCGTACATCAAGCAAGAATGTGAAAGAATTCCACCTACAAAGCTTCAACAATTAGTGTCCTCAGTTCCCAAATGCTTATTGAGTGTTGTTAGAAGGAAAGGTGATGTAACACAGTGGGAAACATACCACTGTCCCAGCTTTTTAGAAACCTGTTGCAGGCATCCATTTCAAAATGAACAAATATTTGCACAAAAACAATAAAGTTTCTCAGTTTGAACATTAAATATCTTGTCTTTGTGGTGTATTCAATTGAATATAGATTGAAGAGGATTTGATAATCATTGTATTCTGTTTTTATTTACATTTTACACAACGTCACAACTTCATTGGAATTGGAGTTGTATTAGTGCTGTCAGGTGATTAAAACAGCTAATCGAATTAATTGCTAGGTTTTCAATGAATTAATCTGGATTTATTATTTAGATTTATTGTGTGTATAATATTTTGTGAAAACACCCCTCAAATACCAAAAGACATACACAGGCTCTTAGGAGAAACACAAAAGCAACGAAGAAAAGAAATTAACATTGAGGGGGAGGTGATGGTCGAGAGGTTAAGTGTTGGGCTTGGGACCAGAGGATCCTCTGTTCAAAACCCACTGATGGGAAAATCACTAAGGGCCCTCGGACAAGGTCTGAGTTACTCCCGGTGAGTAGTGAGTACCTTGTGTGGCAGCACCCTGACATTTATGTGTGTGAATGGGTGAATGCAAGGCATCATTGTAAAGCAGTTTGAGCGTCTGATTCAGATGGAAAAGTGCTATATAAATGCAGTCCAGTTACCTTCAGTCTGAACAAGATTTTTACAAATTTTGAGTGTTATATAGCTAGCCTCTACTGGTGGTTGGCTCTCACTGCGGTATTGTATCACTTCCTGTTCCGGAGCACAGCGGTGTTTTTCTGTATCTGTTAGCTGTTTAATCTGCGCAGTTAGATTGATCTAGTTATCTAGATTACGATTTGTTTCCCAGTGTAATCTTTACGTGCCTTAACTAAAGCACTCCTTCTGCTGAATCACCTCTAAATTATTTACACATTATTCACTTTGCGTGTTTTTAGGAATCCGCTAGCTTAGCGTAGCTACTAGCTCTTAGCCGATTTAGCATGGCGGCTTCTCCTGTCTCTCCCACACTTTTCTGCTCTGGGTGTGAAATGTTTAGTTATTCCTCGGCCTCCTTTAGCAGTAATGGTACTTGTAATAAGTGTAGCTTATTCGTAGCTTTGGAGGCCAGGCTGGGCGAATTGGAGACTCGGCTCCGCACTGTGGAAAATTCTACAGCTAGCCAGGCCCCTGTAGTCGGTGCGGACCAAGGTAGCTTAGCCACCGTCAGTTCCCCCCTGGCAGATCCCGAGCAGCCGGGAAAGCAGGCCGACTGGGTGACTGTGAGGAGGAAGCGTAGCCCTAAACAGAAGCCCCGTGTACACCGCCAACCCGTTCACATCTCTAACCGTTTTTCCCCACTCGACGACACACCCGCCGAGGAACAAACTCTGGTTATTGGCGACTCTGTTTTGAGAAATGTGAAGTTAGCGACACCAGCAACCATAGTCAATTGTCTTCTGGGGGCCAGAGCAGGTGACATTGAAGGAAATTTGAAACTGCTGGCTAAGGCTAAGCGTAAATTTGGTAAGATTGTAATTCACGTCGGCAGTAATGACACCCGGTTACGCCAATCGGAGGTCACTAAAATTAACATTAAATCGGTGTGTAACTTTGCAAAAACAATGTCGGACTCTGTACTTTTCTCTGGACCCCTCCCCAATCGGACCGGGAGTGACATGTTTAGCCGCATGTTCTCCTTGAATTGCTGGCTGTCTGAGTGGTGTCCAAAAAATGAGGTGGGCTTCATAGATAATTGGCAAAGCTTCTGGGGAAAACCTGGTCTTGTTAGGAGAGACGGCATCCATCCCACTTTGGATGGAGCAGCTCTCATTTCTAGAAATCTGGCCAATTTTCTTAAATCCTCCAAACCGTGACTATCCAGGGTTGGGACCAGGAAGCAGAGTTGTAGTCTTACACACCTCTCTGCAGCTTCTCTCCCCCTGCCATCCCCTCATTACCCCATCCCCGTAGAGACGGTGCCTGCTCCCAGACCACCAATAACCAGCAAAAATCTATTTAAGCATAAAAATTCAAAAAGAAAAAATAATATAGCACCTTCAACTGCACCACAGACTAAAACAGTTAAATGTGGTCTATTAAACATTAGGTCTCTCTCTTCTAAGTCCCTGTTGGTAAATGATATAATAATTGATCAACATATTGATTTATTCTGCCTAACAGAAACCTGGTTACAGCAGGATGAATATGTTAGTTTAAATGAGTCAACACCCCCGAGTCACACTAACTGTCAGAATGCTCGTAGCACGGGCCGAGGAGGAGGATTAGCAGCAATCTTCCATTCCAGCTTATTAATTAATCCAAAACCCAGACAGAGCTTTAATTCATTTGAAAGCTTGTCTCTTAGTCTTGTCCATCCAAATTGGAAGTCCCAAAAACCAGTTTTATTTGTTATTATCTATCGTCCACCTGGTCGTTACTGTGAGTTTCTCTGTGAATTTTCAGACCTTTTGTCTGACTTAGTGCTTAGCTCAGATAAGATAATTATAGTGGGCGATTTTAACATCCACACAGATGCTGAGAATGACAGCCTCAACACTGCATTTAATCTATTATTAGACTCTATTGGCTTTGCTCAAAAAGTAAATGAGTCCACCCACCACTTTAATCATATCTTAGATCTTGTTCTGACTTATGGTATGGAAATAGAAGACTTAACAGTATTCCCTGAAAACTCCCTTCTGTCTGATCATTTCTTAATAACATTTACATTTACTCTGATGGACTACCCAGCAGTGGGGAATAAGTTTCATTACACTAGAAGTCTTTCAGAAAGCGCTGTAACTAGGTTTAAGGATATGATTCCTTCTTTATGTTCTCTAATGCCATATACCAACACAGTGCAGAGTAGCTACCTAAACTCTGTAAGTGAGATAGAGTATCTCGTCAATAGTTTTACATCTTCATTGAAGACAACTTTGGATGCTGTAGCTCCTCTGAAAAAGAGAGCTTTAAATCAGAAGTGTCTGACTCCATGGTATAACTCACAAACTCGTAGCTTAAAGCAGATAACCCGTAAGTTGGAGAGGAAATGGCGTCTCAGTAATTTAGAAGATCTTCACTTAGCCTGGAAAAAGAGTCTGTTGCTCTATAAAAAAGCCCTCCGTAAAGCTAGGACATCTTTCTACTCATCACTAATTGAAGAAAATAAGAACAACCCCAGGTTTCTTTTCAGCACTGTAGCCAGGCTGACAAAGAGTCAGAGCTCTATTGAGCTGAGTATTCCATTAACTTTAACTAGTAATGACTTCATGACTTTCTTTGCTAACAAAATTTTAACTATTAGAGAAAAAATTACTCATAACCATCCCAAAGACGTATCGTTATCTTTGGCTGCTTTCAGTGATGCCGGTATTTGGTTAGACTCTTTCTCTCCGATTGTTCTGTCTGAGTTATTCTCATTAGTTACTTCATCCAAACCATCAACATGTTTATTAGACCCCATTCCTACCAGGCTGCTCAAGGAAGCCCTACCATTATTTAATGCTTCGATCTTAAATATGATCAATCTATCTTTGTTAGTTGGCTATGTACCACAGGCTTTTAAGGTGGCAGTAATTAAACCATTACTTAAAAAGCCATCACTTGACCCAGCTATCTTAGCTAATTATAGGCCAATCTCCAACCTTCCTTTTCTCTCAAAAATTCTTGAAAGGGTAGTTGTAAAACAGCTAACTGATCATCTGCAGAGGAATGGTCTATTTGAAGAGTTTCAGTCAGGTTTTAGAATTCATCATAGTACAGAAACAGCATTAGTGAAGGTTACAAATGATCTTCTTATGGCCTCGGACAGTGGACTCATCTCTGTGCTTGTTCTGTTAGACCTCAGTGCTGCTTTTGATACTGTTGACCATAAAATTTTATTACAGAGATTAGAGCATGCCATAGGTATTAAAGGCACTGCGCTGCGGTGGTTTGAATCATATTTGTCTAATAGATTACAATTTGTTCATGTAAATGGGGAATCTTCTTCACAGACTAAAGTTAATTATGGAGTTCCACAAGGTTCTGTGCTAGGACCAATTTTATTCACTTTATACATGCTTCCCTTAGGCAGTATTATTAGACGGTATTGCTTAAATTTTCATTGTTACGCAGATGATACCCAGCTTTATCTATCCATGAAGCCAGAGGACACACACCAATTAGCTAAACTGCAGGATTGTCTTACAGACATAAAGACATGGATGACCTCTAATTTCCTGCTTTTAAACTCAGATAAAACTGAAGTTATTGTACTTGGCCCCACAAATCTTAGAAACATGGTGTCTAACCAGATCCTTACTCTGGATGGCATTACCCTGACCTCTAGTAATACTGTGAGAAATCTTGGAGTCATTTTTGATCAGGATATGTCATTCAAAGCGCATATTAAACAAATATGTAGGACTGCTTTTTTGCATTTACGCAATATCTCTAAAATCAGAAAGGTCTTGTCTCAGAGTGATGCTGAAAAACTAATTCATGCATTTATTTCCTCTAGGCTGGACTATTGTAATTCATTATTATCAGGTTGTCCTAAAAGTTCCCTAAAAAGCCTTCAGTTAATTCAAAATGCTGCAGCTAGAGTACTGACGGGGACTAGAAGGAGAGAGCATATCTCACCCATATTGGCCTCTCTTCATTGGCTTCCTGTTAATTCTAGAATAGAATTTAAAATTCTTCTTCTTACTTATAAGGTTTTGAATAATCAGGTCCCATCTTATCTTAGGGACCTCGTAGTACCATATCACCCCAATAGAGCGCTTCGCTCTCAGACTGCAGGCTTACTTGTAGTTCCTAGGGTTTGTAAGAGTAGAATGGGAGGCAGAGCCTTCAGCTTTCAGGCTCCTCTCCTGTGGAACCAGCTCCCAATTCAGATCAGGGAGACAGACACCCTCTCTACTTTTAAGATTAGGCTTAAAACGTTCCTTTTTGCTAAAGCTTATAGTTAGGGCTGGATCAGGTGACCCTGAACCATCCCTTAGTTATGCTGCTATAGACGTAGACTGCTGGGGGGTTCCCATGATGCACTGTTTCTTTCTCTTTTTGCTCTGTATGCACCACTCTGCATTTAATCATTAGTGATCGATCTCTGCTCCCCTCCACAGCATGTCTTTTTCCTGGTTCTCTCCCTCAGCCCCAACCAGTCCCAGCAGAAGACTGCCCCTCCCTGAGCCTGGTTCTGCTGGAGGTTTCTTCCTGTTAAAAGGGAGTTTTTCCTTCCCACTGTAGCCAAGTGCTTGCTCACAGGGGGTCGTTTTGACCGTTGGGGTTTTACATAATTATTGTATGGCCTTGCCTTACAATATAAAGCGCCTTGGGGCAACTGTTTGTTGTGATTTGGCGCTATATAAAAAAATTGATTGAATTGAATTAAAGCACATGCAGCCAGTCTGCTCTGTGTCAGTCTGATCCTGTCATATCTCAGACGCTAAGCAGAGCAGGATCTGGTTAGTACTTGGACGGGAGACCTCTTTGGAACACCAGCGGCTGTGTGTGTTTTTTCAGGTAAAACTGGAGTTGCGTCAGGAAGGGCATCTGGTGTAAAACTTGTGCCAATTACCGATGCGGATCTGGCTGTATCAGCTGTGGTGACCCCGAACAAAACTGGGAGCAGCCGAATGAACAACAAACATAGCTAAAGCACATCATTGAACAGCAGTGGTTTGTGCTGTGACTCAACAGAAATGTCAGATCTCAGGGGGGCTAAGAAGCTTGACCTCGGTAGCAGCGGTGGGTACAGTTCCGCTAATCCGCTAATTATTGAAGCTAATGTTTTCATTATCGTATTAGCTTTTCAGATAACTTTGAAAACCGTCATCGGACCAATTATCTTACAATAAATTTTGGTCCGACAATTTTTAAATCGCGAACATGTTTTTGCAGGTGAAGTGAATAAAGCATTAACAGTTAAAAACCTTTGTTAAGTCTGATATTAAAGATTTTAGTGCTTACCTGTTAAATGTTTTGTAGCAGATAAACAGCTCTAGTCTCTGTAAACAGAGGAGAGCTGGTTTCAGGAGCAACCACTCTATCCTCTGCAGTCAGAGGAGAACTGGCCAGAAGATAATTGCTCTTGACACCATACTGACTTACTGGCAATATCACCCAAGTCATCCAGAGGCATACAGTTTTAACTTATGGTTAAATTTTAACCAAACTAATTTCGGACATCTTATTTAAATTAACGTCACTTCTGAAGTTTTATAAAGTGAAACTATCAGCTATATGTTTTAGTTTTAAAGTATTGCACTAATTTTAAAGGTTTAGGTGTGGACATGCCTCGGCGGTGCATTATGGGTACTGTAAAAGTTCACGACAGGAGAAATGCATTTTAGACGGTCTGATCAGGCTCCACATGAACAACAACATTAAACTCTTTGTATATTGTGCCTAAAGCCAGAAGAAGCTCAGGTTGTTTCTCCATTATTTTCAGTTGGATTCACTGTGAGTTGCAGTAGCTTCCTGTTTGCTCTTGAACGTCGTGCTTATTGTCCTTTACAACACTGTTTGTCGTCTTTGCTCCAGAGTAACATATATAAGATGTCTGAAATTCGGTTTGCATTTATTAAATTCCTCGCAGATTAAACGTAGCAGACACGGATTATTTGCAATATGTGTTTTGGCAAGTTTTCATGGTCTTTACTGCCATCTATTGGCCAATCGTGTTCATGGTAGTATTCACCCTAAGTATTGATATCCCATAATCCTGTGAGCGCCTGAGAGTTGTTGCAGCCTCTTGCAAATACTTGTATATACTCATTTTGAAATGGATGCCTGCAACACGTTTCAAAAACGTTGGGACGGGGCAACAAAAGACTGAGAAAGTTGATGAATGCTCAAAGAACACCTAATTGGAAACAGGTGAGTGTCATGATTGGGTATAAAAGGAGCATCCCTAAAAGTCTCAGCCATTCACAAGCAATGATGGGACAAGGATCATCACTTTGTGAAAAACTGCATGAAAAAAATAGTCCAGCAGTTTCAGAACAATGTTTCTCAACATTCACTTGCAAGGAATTTAGAGATTCCATCTGGAGAACTTTCTACATGTAAGCAGCAAGGCCAAAAACCAACATTGAATGCCTGTGGCCTTCGATCCTTCAGGCGGCACTGCATTAAAAACCGACATCATTGTGTAAAGGATCTTACCGCGTGGGCTCAGAACACTTCAGAAAACCATTGTCAGTTAACACAGTTCGTTGCTACATCTATGCAAGTGCAAGTTAAAACTCTACCATGCAAAGTGAAAGCCAAACATCAACAACATCCAGAAACACCGCCGCCTTCTCTTGGCCCAAGCTCATTTGAAATGGACCGACGCAAAGTGGAAAAGTGTGCTGTGGTCTGATGAGTCCACATTTCAATTTGTTTTTGGAAATCATGGACGAGGAAAAAGACCATCCACATTGTTCCCAGCACCAAGATCAAAAGCCAGCATCTGTGATGGTATGGGGGTGTGTTAGTGCCCATGGCATGGACAACTTACACATCTGTGATGGCTCATCAATGCTGAAAGGTACATCCAGGTTTTGGAGCAACACATGCTGCATCCAAGCAACGTCTTTTTCAGGGACGTCCCTGCTTATTTCAGCAAGACAATGTCAAGCCACATTCTGCACGTGTTACAACAGCGTGGCTTCGTAGTAAAAGAGTGCAGGTACTAGACTGGTCTGCTTGCTGTCCAGACCTGTCGCCCACTGAAAATGTGTGGCACATTATGAAGCGCAAAGTACGACAACGGAGACCCCGAACTGTTGAACAACTGAAGTCGTACATCAAGCAAGAATGAGAAAGAATTCCACCTACAAAGCTTCAACAATTAGTGTCCTCAGTTCCCAAACGCTTATTGAGTGTTGTTAGAAGGCAAGGTGATGTAACACAGTGGTAAACATACCACTGTTCCAGCTTTTTAGAAACATGTTGCAGGCATCCATTTCAAAATGAGCAAATATTTGCACAAAAACAATAAAGTTTATCAGTTTGAACATTAAATATCTTGTCTTTGTGGTGTATTCAACTGAATATAGGTTGAAGAGGATTTGATAATCATTGTATTCTGTTTTATTTACATTTTACACAACGTCCCAACTTCACTGGAATTGGGGTTGTAGTAAACAGGAGCTTCCAGTAGGGGGCAGGGCACACAAAGACAGAAGTGCTGAGTCATTGTTTGGGTCTGTCGTTTGTGGTGTTAAAACTCAAAATCAGCTTGTTAGTTGTTGCAAGTGTACCAGAGGCAATCCTGAAAGTTATCGGTTATCAGTTAGCTGTAGCTTCTGATAAATACTTGGGTGGTTTATCGGTTTAGCTTTATAAAAGATAAGTTTCAGTTTGCTGATTCGCTGTTATCGAAGCTAACGTTTTGGTTACCTGTGTCCACCACTGCCTGGTAGTTACCAAAAAGTAAAATAAAATTAGGATGTTTAGAAATGCTGTGTTGAAAACTCATGGCTCTGTTATAAAAAAAAAAAAAAAACACTTGGGAAAATTTGGAAGAAAACTTTAAATTTCATAGGGAGCAGGGAGGGGGGTAATAATTTTGTCCTCTGTATCTCCTGTATCTTCTGACCATTAACAGCTCTGCCTTGCCTCCACTGACCTACATCCACAATCTTGAAGTTATATTTGACAGCAACCTCACTTTTTACAGCACATTAACCACATCACGAGAACTGCCTTCTTCCACCTCAAAACCATCGCCTGCCTCCGCCCTTCACTTGGTTCCTCTGCTGCTGAAACATTGATAAATGTACTCGTTACATCCAGAACTGACGTCTGTAACTGCATCCTGTATGGTTCAGCATCTAAAGTTGTTCATAGAACTCTGCTGCCCGTCTTCTCACTCATACCTGCTCTCTTGATCACATCTCTCCAGTCCTCCACAACCTCCACTGGCTCCCTGTTCAATGTCTGATCCGTTTAACGTCCTTCTTCTGGCCCTTCACAACCAGACTCCTTCCACCTCACTGACCTGCTCCTTGTTCACACCCCCTCCTGCAGCCTGTGCTGCTCTGTTGGACTCAGCACTGACCCTGGGGCAGAGCATCCTCCACCGCTGCCCCCCCACACTGGGACTGTCCACTGTACTGACTTGACCTCATTCAAATCATGGATCAAAACACACCTTTTCAGATCTCTTCAATCCTCTTTGCTTCTATAAATGTTTTATTGTTTTTTGTGTTTTGTAAACAATCTGCTTATTTTAAAAATTCAATATGAATGAAAGGTTTTATTTATTTATTTATTCATGTGGGTGAATTGTTTTGTTGTTAGAACTGGGATTACCAAAGTCTTTAGGCCACAAAAGTTGTCTAATATATGAAAATGTTTAAAAACAATTCATAAATGCATTTCAAAAATAGAATGCTGCTTTGCAGTGCAGCAGCTCCACCTGCTGAGAACTGCAAGCAAAGACCCTTTTTAATATTCGAAACATTATATTTGTAAAGTAAATTCACTCACCACATCAAGCCAGATGCCTTGTGGTTTCAAGATAGCCATGAATATTTGAATAAAAAGCCTTCAGCGATACAAACGTACATATTCTTCACCCATCCACCCATTTTATTCCGCTTTATCCGGAGTCGGGTCGCAGGGGCAGCAGCTCAAGCAAAGCCGCCCAGACCTCCCGATCTACACACACCTCCCTCAGCTCCTCCGGGGGAACCCCAAGGCATTCCCAAGCCAGCCGAGAGACGTAGTCCCTCCAGCGTGTCCTGGGTCTTCCCCGGGGCCTCCTCCCAATGGGACGTGCCCAGAACACCTCTCCAGCGAGGCGTCCAGGGGGCATCTGGAAAAGATGCCCGAGCCACCTCAACTGACTCCTTTCGACGTAGAGGAGCAGCGGCTCGACTCCGAGCTCCTCTGCTCCATAGATCTCAGAAAACAATTCCTTTATGTATTTTTCTGTGAATTTTTTTCTATGTTTGTATGACAATAAAAATAAAAGCAGTGTTTTCAGATTGATGGAATCCCCACTCCATTGCAGCCTCTTGCAGGCAGAGACACACACGCCCATGTGACCTTCTCCAGTCTTCAGGATTGGCTGTGAGTCAAAGATTGCCTCGAGGATAGATAGATAAGAGTATCCTTTTATTGGACGGAAACGAAAGCTCAGACGTAGTTTAAGAAAATGGTTGAACAAATTGTCAGTCTTTGAGTCTTCCCCACATGAAATGACTGAGAGGTGGGAAAACCGCCAACAGAATTCTCTGTGACATTCCATCCCATCGTTGATTTATTGATAGAAATACGACATAAAGGAGACTCGGGTGTGTCAACAACATCGGCGACCCCGGAGGTTGAAGCTTTTGTATAATGTGATTGTCTTTGCAATTGGTCAAGTTTTAAATTTTCTTCCTGAAGTTGTTCCTGTATCAGTAAAAATGTACTGGAATTATTACATCACGTTTAATTGTTAAAACAATTTCATCGTTGACACCACTGTAGCCTCTGAACCGTTTGGTGGCAGCTGAGCTAACTGATGTTTTGTCTGTGTGTGTCAGAGATCGAGTCGGTCAAGCTGGCCCGTCTGGTCTTTAACCAGCTCTTTGAGATGTGCTGCCTCTGGCTGAAAGAAATGCCCTTCCACCGCCGCCCACAGCCGTACTACGAAACGTCCATCCACGCCATCAAGAACATGAGGCGCAAGATGGAGGACAAGCACGTCATCATCCCAGACTTCAACACGCTCTTTAATGTTCAGGTAGGTCCGGCCTCCTCACGCAGTACAACAGGCATTTCTAGTGCCAAAATCTGAGCAACAGCCCTCAAATTCTGCTCCCCTAAGAGTTTGACTCCTATTATTCTTAGGGTTCTTTAACTTTTTCAACAACTGCTTCACACCAACGGTATTTCACGTCAATATTCAGAAAATAGCACTTAGTTGGGTCCCAGGTAGAAGAGCCAGATCCCCCCAGGAAGACGACCAGCCCATCTTCATCGCATGAAAGTTGCCATCTATCTGTTACTGCCAGGTGAATCATGGCCTTCTCCAGCCACTGCAGCCATCAACACTCAGGCATGTGCACGCTGGATCATGCCTGGAGAAGGACGCCAGATACCCAAATGGTCCCTCATAATGGAAGTGGTAGACCTCATCTGAGTCTTCTTAAGTAACTGTATGTCCCAATGTGTAAAATAATTTATAAGAAAACCATAGTGCATGCTGAGGGTTGTCAAAATCCAACCGCTCATCCAGATTGAGACACCTGAGTCACGGATCATTGAGAGGACTGCCTGTTGAGATGAAATATGGTGGGGACTTTGTGTGCCTTGTGGCTGCTATGGTAACCATGAAGGCCCAACAGGAACTCTGGACATGAGATGTCTAACGGGCTCTAGTGAAACAAGAAATCCTTAATGATGGATGAGGTGAAGGAGGTGATGGCTTGTAATCCAACAGCTGTGGAAGCGGATGAAGGGAGCAGCACATCCTCAGACCCCCAACATCTGGGAATTCCCAGACATCAGACCAAGGTTAGGGTCTTCCAAGGACCATGGGTTTGTCAGCGTGCAATGACATTCCCATGTTAAAGAAATCAGGGAGGGACATCTGAAGGCTGGATCTTTGCAAATTCACAGCATGTCCTCATCTGTGTCAGTTTTGAGTTTTTCAGCACAAGTGGAGCAGATGTGTTCTTCAAAGTTGAAGATGTGCATCATGATTTACACATCAGCACAGACACCAGCATGAGAAACAAATTTTTGAAAATGTAGCTGAAATAACCCAGGCAGAGATGGACTGACTCACCACTTTGCCTGAACTTAGTCATATGAAAATTTTTTTCTTCCATATATTCAAGATTTTTTTAGGAGTCAGATGAAGCAGCTTCAGTTACGTCTCCCATTACGCCAGTGTATATACGTGCCTCTACATCCTCACAGTTTGATTAATTTTTCCTCCTGTTCCTTATCAATACATTACAGTCAACCATTATAGCCAGACAGTGTCCCAGGCGTCCATCACCACATCCACTCCTCAGCTGACTCTTCACTCATCCACCTCAGCATCCACGCATTTATCACCTCAGCACACACCGACCCTTCGGTCACCTTGGTGCACTCCGACCCTTTGGTCAGCTCTGCGCACTTCAACGCTTCAGTCACCTTTGCGCAGTCTGCTTCCGGCACTTCAGCACACTCCAACGCATCAGTTACCTCGGCGCACTCCGCTTCTGGCACCTCTGTACACTTCAATGCTTCTGGCACCTCTGCGCACTCTGACCCTTTGGTCACTTCTCCGTACTCCGACCCTTCGTTCACCTCTGCGCACTCCGACCCTTCGTTCACCTCTGCGCACTCCGACCCTTCGGTCACCTCTGCGCACTCCGACCCTTCGGTCACCTCTGCATACTCCAACGCTTTTGGCACCTCAGCGCACTCCAACGCTTCGGTCACCTCAGCGCACTCCAACGCTTCGGTCACCTCTGCACACTCTGACGCTTCGGTCACCTCTGCACACGCCAATGCTTTGGCCACCACTGTGCACTCCAGTACTTTGGTCACCTTGACACACTCTGATGCTTCGGTCAACTCTTCACACTCTGCCGATTCAGTCAGCCCAGCTTCTAATTCAGTCACCTCAACACCTTCTTCAGTCACCACTGCTCACTCCAACACTTTAGTCACCTCTGCTCACTCCAAGGATTCATCCGTCTCTGCGCACTCTGACGCCTCAGTTAACTTGAGACACTCACACACTTCGGAAACCTCTGCATCCTTTGGTCGCCTCGACACAGCCCAACGCTTTGGTCAACTCAGCACAGGCCAACACTTCGGTCCCCTCGCCACATTTGACACTTCGGTCACCTCAGTGCACTCTGCCACTTCGTCCCTTTCTGCACACTCCAACAGTTTGGTCACTTTGGCACTTGCCAACCTTTCGGTCACTCTGGCACACGCCAACCTTTCGGTCACTTCGGCACACTCTGACACTTATCACCCTGGCACATTCCGATGCTTCAGTCACCTCTGCGTACTCCACTGCTTCAGTTACCCCAGCTTCTTCTTCAGTCACCTCTGCACACTCTGACACTTGGGTCACCTCAGTCACAGTGCCACTTTGTCCCTTTCTGCGCACTCTGATGGTTTGGTCACTCTGGCACACTCCAACCTTTCGGTCAGCTCAGCACACCCCAACGCTTTGGTCAGCTCAGCACACCCCAACGCTTTGGTCAGCTCAGCACACTCCAACGCTTTGGTCAGCTCAGCACACTCCAACGATTTGGTCAGCTCGGCACACTCCGACACTTTGGTCACCATGACATACTTTGCCACTTCAGTCATCTTGGCACACTCTGATGCTACAGTCACTTAAACTTCTTCAGTCACATGGAGCACCTTCCTCATTCACCTCTGCACACTGACACTTCAGTCAGTTCGGCGCTCTCTGACACTTTGGTCACGCTGGCAAATTCAGATGCTTCAGTTGCTTTCTGTGCACTCCGACGGTTTGGTCACTTTGACAGTCGCCAACCTTTTGGTTCCCTCGCCACACTCCAACACTTCATTCACCTCTGCACACTCCAACACTTTGGTCACCCGAGATTCTTCTTCAGTCACCTCATCACCTTCTTCAGTCACCTCTGCACACTCTGACACTTGGGTCACCTTGGCGCACTCCAGCGCTTTGGTCACTCTGGCACATTCTTATGCTTCGGTCACCTCTGCGCACTCCACCGCTTTGGTCACCTCAGCTTCTTCTTCAGTCAGCCCAGCTGCTTTTTCAGTCACCCCAGCTGCTTTTTCAGTCACCCCAGCTGCTTCTTCAGTCACCTCTGCATACTCTGACACTTGGGTCACCTCAGTGCACAGTGCCACTTTATTCCTTTCTGCGCACTCTGATGGTTTGGTCACTTTGGCACTTGCCAACCTTTCAGTCACTCTGGCACACTCCAACCTTTCGGTCAGCTCAGCACACCCCAGCGCTTCGGTCAGCTTGGCACACTCCAACGATTTGGTCAGCTCGGCACACTCCAAAGTTTTGATCAATTCGGCACACTTGGACACTTTGGTCACCATGGCATACTTTGCCACTTCAGTCATCTTGGCACATTCTGAGGCTACAGTCACCTGAACTTCTTCAATCACCTTGAGCACCATCCTCATTCACCTCTGCACACTCTGACACTTCAGTCAGTTCGGCGCACTTCAACACTTTGGTCATGCTGGCAAATTCAGATGCTTCAGTTGCTTTCTGTGCACTCCGACGGTTTGGTCACTTTGACACTTGCCAACCTTTTGGTTTCCTCGCCACACTCCAACACTTTGGTCAACCGAGATTCTTCTTCAGTCACCTCAACACCTTCTTCAGTCATCTCTGCACACTCTGACACTTGGGTCACCTTGGCGCACTCTGGTGCTTTGGTCACTCTGGCACATTCCAATGCTTCAGTCACCTCTGCACACTCCACTGCTTCAGTCACCTCAGCTTCTTCTTCAGTCACCCCAGTTGCTTTTTCAGTCACCCCAGCTGCTTCTTCAGTCACCTTTGCACACTCTGACACTTGGGTCACCTTAGTGCACTCTGCCGTTTTGTTCCTTTCTGCACACTCTGACGGTTTGGTCACTTGCCAACCTTTCGGTCACTCCGGCACACTCCAATGCTTCAGTCAGCTCGGCACACTCCAAAGCTTTGATCAACTCAGCACAGTCCGACACTTCAGTCACCATCGCATACTTCGACCTTTCAGTCACCTGGTTGGTTTGCACTCCAATGGTTTGGTCACTTTGGCACTCGCCAACCTTTTATTCACTCTGGCACACTCCAACCTTTCGGTCAGCTCAGTACACTCTAACGCTTCGGTCAGCTTGGCACACTCCGACGCTACAGTCACCTGAACAGTGGGTTGAAGTGCTGCTTTGTTGCTTCAAGCAGACCCCTGCAGTCTGCAGTCAACATAGAGCAATAATCATTTTCTCAATTAACAACATCAAAAACGACTGCTCCAGTGTCCCGAACTGTCTGTGGTGCATTCAGTGTGCTTCACCAAAAAAAAATCGATGCAGTTAGGCAGAGAGCGAAGTAACACGATTTCACCCGTCAATTGAATCGATGAACAATGAATGAATCAATTCACTTGCAACATGCACATTTGTATCTAGACCCAGAGTTGCATTGATCTCCACATGCCTAATCAGCACCTTCTGCACACTCCGACACTTCAGTCACCTCAGTGCACTCTGCTGCTTCATCTGTCTCTGTACACTCCGACCTTTTGGTCAGTTTGGCACACGCCAACGCTTCAGTCACTCCTGCAAACTCCAGTGCTTCAGTCACCTCTGCACACTCCAACACTTTGGTCAACTTGGCACAGTCTGCCACTTCTGTCACCTCGGAACACTCTGAGGCTTTGGTCACCTGAGCTTCTTCTTCAGTCATGTTAGCACCTTCTTCAGTCACCTTGGCGCACTCTGACACTTAGGTCACCTTGGCACACTCCGACGCTTCGGTCACCTCTGCGCACTTCACCACTTTGTTCACCCCAGCTTCTTTTTCAGTTACCTCAGCACCTTCTTCAGTCACCTCAGCACACTCTGCTGCATTGTCTGTCTCTGTGCACTCCAATGCTTCGGTCACCTCTGCGCACTCCGCCGCTTTGGTCACCCCAGCTTCTTCTTCAGTTAACTCAGCACCTTCTTCAGTCACCTCGGCTTCTTCTTCAGTCACCTTCACAGCTTCTTCAGTCACCTCGGCGCACTCCGACACTTTGGGCACCTCAGCGCATTCCGTCGCTTCGGTCCCCTCACACTCATCACTTCGGTCCCCTCGGCACACCCCAACGATTCGGTTACCTCTCCACACTCCGACCCTTTGGTCACATCGGCACACTCCAAACCTTTGGTCACTCTGGCACACTGTGACGCTTCAGTCACCTATGCACACCCTGATGCTTCATCCATCTCTGCGCACTTTGAAGCTCCTACGATTCGGTCACCTCGTCACACTTTGACCCTTTGGCTTTGTTGGCACACTCCGACACTTTGGTCACCTCTCCACCTCTCACAGTCCAACGCTTCGGTGGACTGCACACTCCAACTGGACTCATCTCTGCACACTCCAACATTTTGACCACCTCTGTGCACGCCAATGCTTCGGCCACTTCTAACGCACTCTGACGCTTCATTCACCTCCACACTTTGACACTTCACTCAACTCAGCACAGTCTGATGCTTCTGTCACTTCTGCACACTCTGATGTTTCTGTCACCTCTGTGCAGTCCGACACTTTGGTTAACTTGGCACGCTCCAACGCTTCAGTAACCTCGGCACTCAACAACGCTTCGGTCACCTTGGCACTCTCCGATGCTTCGATCACCTCGGCACATTCCGAAGCTTCGGTCACCTCTGCACATGCTGACATTTTGGTCTCCCCTGCATGCTCTGATGCTTCTGTAACCTCAGCACATTCCGACACTTTGGTCACTTCAGCATACTCCAACGCTTCTGTCACCTGAGCACACTGACCTCCAGTTTTGGTCCAGTAGTTCTGGTGTCATCACTAAATGCTTGCTGGTGATGTGTGTTCTTTTTCAGGATCAGGAAGAGCAGGCTTTCTTTGCTGTGTTTGATGGACACGGTGGTGTTGATGCTGCCATTTATGCCGCTAACCACCTCCATGTCAACTTAGTTCATCAGGAAGCCTTCGGCCAGGACCCTGGAGAGGCCCTGTACCGAGCCTTCAAACTCACTGATGAGCGCTTTGTGAAGAAGGCCTCCCGAGAAGTAAGTACAAGTACTTCTTACCTGGGCAGTTATTACTTCTACTAATAATACTTCTACTAATAATATTGACACAACGACAACAACTAGTAATACTGCTTCTACTAAACACTACAGTCATGATCATGCTGTTTTTGTTGTAGTGAATGCATTACTGCTTCTATAACTGCTACTCCTGCTAGCGGAGTTGGGTAAGAATACTTGGAAATGTTAATCGGTTACTGAATACAAAATGCTGTCTGAATACTTTTGAATTATTCCAAAATGAATTACTGAAAAAGATGCACTTCATACTAAAACATAGACAATAACCTGAAATAGTTTTTTTTTTTTTACCTGATAAACTACAAATTCTAAATTAAAATAAAGTTTCTCGACTCATCTACACATTCATTTTCTAAAGATTTACAAGTCTGCTTCATCCATTTCGTCTAAACAATTAGCTTTTGATGAGACAGAAATATTCCATATAATACTGCAGCGTCAGACAGAACAATGTTTACATCATCCTGACAATAGATAATGGAGCATACAAGAATACACATTTCACCACCAATATTTTGAGGCTCATATTCTCTCAAAATATTGGTATCAGCTTTGGCCATTGAAAAAAACTTATATTGGTCAGTCACTAGTAATTAGGTTATTAACATCATGTTGACAAGTAAGCCATGTCTCAGAAAGACCTTTGTGAAGGACAAAAGGTTAAAAACTAAAAAGGTTCATATCTGCCCCCAAGTGGCAATATATTGAATAATCTGTCTACATTTCTCTAACTATTCTGTTTTAAAATAACTCAAGTACTTTTGAAATTCAACGCGTACCACCACTCAATTTCAATTTATTTTCATTTATATAGCGCCAAATCACAACAGAGTTGCCTCAAAGAACTTAACACAGGTAAGGTCTAACCTTACCAACCCCCAGAGCAACAATGGTAAGGAAAATCTCCCCCTGAGGAAGAAACCTCAAGCAGACCAGACTCAAAGGGGTGACCCTCTGCTTGGGCCATGATACAAACATAAATTACAGAAACAATTCACAGACGAATATACAAGAATTGCTGTAGGTGCACAGGACAGGAGGATCGCCAACACAAACACAACTCTCAAAGTAGGAAGTTTCTAGACATCCAACTTCTCACTGCTGCAAGGCAATCTTCTAAGGATTTTATGTGAACGAGATTACCAGCAGTTGTCGGCATATATAACTGAGTGTCATCTGCATAGCAGTGAAAGATAATCCCAAAACGCTGCAATATGTACCCAAGAGGTGCTATATAAAGGGAGAAAAGCAGGGGGCCTAAGACAGACCCCTGTGGAACCCCAAATTTCATGTCACTAAGGTTAGAGGTAGTGTTACTGTACAAAACAGTGAGAACGACTGGTCAAGTATGATGTTAGCCATGCAAGGGCACTCCCAGTAATCCCAAAATGATTTTCCAGCCTGTCAAGTAGAATATGATAATCCACTGTATCAAATGCAGCACTGAGATTTAACAGCAACAGAACCGTAGTGGTGTCTGAATCCATTGTAAGCAGAAGATCATTCACCACTTTAGTGAGAGCCGTCTCTGTGGAATGATATTTTCTAAAAGCAGACTGCAGTGGCTCAAAGAGATTATTTTCAGTAAGATAGTCTACGAGCTGCCGTGAAACCACTTTTTCCAAAATTTTAGAGAAAAATGATAGATTTGATATCGGCCGATAGTTTGTCAATACACTAGGGCCAATATTGGGTTTCTTAAGTAATGGTTTAATCATTGCAGATTTGAAACATTTAGGAACAGATCCAGAAGTTAAAGAAAAATTAATAATTTCCAGCACAGTCGGCCCAAGCGTGGGCTACAGGTCCTTAAACAGTTTTGTTGGTATAGGATCAAATAAACAGGTTGTGCTTTTTGTTGACGTTACGAGTTTTGTCAGCATGCCTAGTGAGATACTATCAAATTCTGTAAATCTAGGTAATACCTCAGTAGTGGCGCCCACATCAATAGCAGGGTGTAGTGGCTGGATTAAGGCATCCCAGGATATGTTTAACCTGATGTCTTCTATTTTCTTCTCAAAGTAATCCAGGAAATCTTGTGCTGTAAAAGGAGAGCGAACTACAGGTGGTTGTCCATACAAAAGTGTTGCCACCGTGTCAAACAAGAACTTTGAGTTATGCTTGTTTTTGTTGATCAAATCAGAGTAGTAAGTCCGCTTTGTAGCCAATAATGCATGATTATAGTCTAAGATAGCATCACGCCACGCAAGGTGAAATACTTCTAATTTTGAACAGCGCCATTTCCGTTCTAGACCTCTTGCTTTATGCTTGAGGTCACACAGGTAATCACTGAACCAAGATGATTGTGATTTGGGGGAGCGCGGTTTTAACCCAGGTGGTGCAATCATGTTGAGTGTAGTTTTGAGCACTGAGTTTAAGTCTGTCTACTGACTGGGTATTTGTCAAATGTGAAGCTAAGACATCAGGCAGTCTAGCTTCAACTTCAGTCTTAGTTGAGGAGTTGATGCATCGCCGTAATGATATATAAGGTTGTTGTTCCACTAAACATGGCAGCGAAACTGTAAACTTAATAAGTGAGTGATCAGAGACCACTAATGTAAGAGGCATGATGTCAATATTCGTGACAGCAATACCACGTGCGAGAGGGTATTTCCACTAATGTGCGTCGAATCCTGAATGCATTGCCGAAATCCTAATGCATCCACAATTTCCATAAATGATTTGCAGAGGGGATCAGAAGGCTTATTTATATGAATGTTAAAGTCACCAATGATCAGAATGTTATCTGCACTAGTTGACAAACTAGAGATGAACGCACCAAATTCATCTGAGAATTCAGAATATGGGCCAGGAGCCCTATATACAGTGACAAAGTAATACGACTGATTTTTATTCTTCTGACCTTGGTAATGTGTAATATCCTGAGCAGAGCGGAGAATCAGATGCTCAAACGAGTGATATTTGTAACCCCCAACAGCTAATAAGCTAAACCTAGATTTATAAATAAAAGCAACACCCCTGCCTTGCTTTGCATCACGAGGGATGTGACTAAATGTATATGCTGGTGGGCAGGCCACATTTAAGGGGAGGACAGCTGTAGGTTTAAGCCAGGTTTCACATAGCCCAATCATATCTAAGTGATGATCAATAATTAGATCATTGATCAACAATGATTTTGAGGACAGTGATCTTATGTTAATGAGACCCAGACTAAGGACCTCAGTGGGGTTGACAGTTGAACTGTTTTGGTTTAGGGTTGGTTCCAGAGTAGCATATATAAGATGCCTAGAAGTAGGTTTAGGTTTAAGACATTCCACGCGCGTTGTAGGTAGCAGACATGAAATCTTTGCTATTGCTGGAACAACCACTCTATAAAAATCATACTTCTGAATGGGACGGTGCTTTGGGTCCAGTCTCCAGTAGAAGATATTGGGCCCTCCCCAATGTGCCATGTGGAATGCAGTCCTGGGAAATGAGCAATGACTAAGAGAGGAGATAATTTGTTGCCAATATATAAACTCATTTCATTCAATTTAATCAACACACAACAAACACATTTCCCCAAATCTACAAATAATCCCCGTTTGCTAAAACACAAACAAATATAAGTTGTCCTCACTTAATTGTTTATTCCCAACTCTTAAAATCAAACCCACTGATATTTCCAATTCCCCTTGAACACTGCACCCCTGGGCCCACACACACACACACACACACACACACACACACACACACACACACACACACACACCCATTCACCCAGTCCAGCACGGTACTTACACCTTCCCGGCATTAGGAAAAGATGAAAGGGAAAAAAATGCCACACACCGTTTGCCCGCTTTGAGTGCGTTGAAATTCCCCTGGCGAGCATGAGACACGAGGACACGTCCCGGAGAGCCCCCACATTGCAGGAAACCTCAGCACAGAACACACAGTCACTGTGTAGAAGGTTGAATCAAAGCCACGGCCAGCGAGTGGAAACAGGCTACCTGAATGACGGCTTGAAATCAGCCATATCTGTCATCATCCCGTCTCCGCCGCGTCTCTCCAGCTCCGGGTACCCCTGTGCCTCCAGCCGCCATGCATCCTCCTCCCTGAACAAAGTCGTCAGCCTCTCACATCCCACCGTCGTTCATACCGCTCTCAGCTGCGGTAGCTCAGCGTGTCATGCGTCTGCAACACGTGTCTCAAGTCCTGGGCATTTCCCAGTCAGGTGCATGCGTGCCAGCCTCTGCTGCGTGTCTCTCCCCTGTTCGCCCATCGAACGTTTGGCTCCCAGCGTCGAGTCCGTGTCTGGGGTAAGAGTTCTCTGGTCGGTGTTGAAGGACGCACCCTCAGTAAACCTCCGATCGCTCCAACGAGAGAGTGAGTCAGTCTGTCCATCGTTCACTCAGCTCAGCCCGCTCTGCCCTCAGCACGACGTCCGCCGAGCCCCGCCCCACTCCCATGCTCCACCGATCACTCCTGGCCACACATCCTCCAACCAGGAAATCAATCCACCAGCTGGTACACGTGCAACTCATTTTAATCAGAAACTATCACAAATGCAGAAACATTATTAACACAGTGAATCATCCTAATTTAATGCAAGTGCACTATTTACATGAATAGGAAAGGATCACACGTTAGATAACCTTCATCCAACCCCTGATTTCCCACCAGGCTACAAACAAAATAATGGATTTCAAATGATACATTTGTAGGAGACTGGCTAAACACTTAGTATATCAATCACTGGATAACTGTTGTGTGGGCCGCTGAAGAGGAGGTACTGCTGGCCCACCACCACCAGAGGGCGCCCTGCCTGGAGTGCGGGCTCCAGGCACCAGAGGGCGCTGCCGCCGACGAGGGCTGCCAGGGTGACAGCTGTCACCCATTACTGGACACAGCTGACTGCACTCAGGACGGAGGTATATCAGCAGGACAGCGTCTCCACCTCAGTGCCGAGATATCGCCTTGAGATTAAGGTAACCTTCTCTGCAAGCTCATATTGAAGACTCTGATAAACCTTGGTAAACCTTTTCAGGACAGCTGACTACAGAAAGCTACTTGCTTGGATAAGTACTCACCTTTCCTGCTTCATTGTAACAAGAGGTGGAGGCGGCTTCTCCCCTCTCCGTCTACTGGGTGCTGTCGCATCCATACCTGTGTGTTTGTGCTCTTTCCCGCCAGCAGTACCGGATCCGACGAGCGGAGGCAGTGGCCACCTGGGAATTCGGGACTTGGCGGTTCCAGTACTTCTGGGGTTCGGTGGCAGAGGAAATCTGGGTGGTTCCGGTTCGACTAGGACGGACGCCTCCTACCTTCGAGCCTGCCCACACGACACCAGCAGATTTCGGCTTCAAACTCCAAATTATTAATTGTTGTATTGGTTGTGCTCTTTTCACAACAGTAAAACTTGTTATTCACCTTTCTCCATTGTCCGTTCATTGCGCCCCCTGTTGTGGGTCCGTGTACCTACACTTTCACAACAATAACCCCAGATCAGAAAAGTGAGGACAGCATAGAAGATTACTATTTTAAATACCCAATAATAATAATAATAAAGATTTAGTCTTTGAAGAGCAGAGTTGTGTCAAGAAATGCATGAGAAAATTATTGAAATAGTAAAAAAGTACTGTATCCATGCAGTGGGATGCCCATCGTTGAGTATCAGCCCACCCTTCTTTTTCTTATTAAACTTGTTTAAATGCCCACAGTAAAATACATTAATTTTGTGGCCCCAACACATCATAAAAAGGAAATAACAATGAGTTGTCAGGATGGTTTACTTGTTGCCTCAATTCAATTTATTTTCAATTTATTTTCATTTATGAATCACCAAATCACAACAAAGTTGCCTCAAGGTGCTTCACACAAGTAAGGTCTAAGTCTAACCTTACCAACCCACAGAGCAAGAACACAGGCGACAGTGGTAAGAAAAAAACTCCCTCAGATGATTTGAGGAAGAAACCTCAAGCAGACCAGACTCAAAGGAGTGACCCTCTGCTTGGGCCATGATACAGACATAAATTACAAAATAATTAACTAAACGAACATACAGAAAATGTTGCTGGTGCACAGGACAGGAGGGTTTCAGAAACAGACACCACACCCATCTCTGCATGGAGCTGCACCTCAAACAGAGAGACAAAAACAGACTCAGGCATCAGAAAGACAAGAAATACAGTATAATTTGTCAGCATTAAACAACAAGAAAAACAAAAGAAATACTAAGGTGATCGCTGGCCACTAGCCCTAAACTTCACCACTCTGTTTCCTAATAAAATTAATTTAAAAGAGTAAAAAGTATAGTATCATACTATGCCAGTATGCTAGCCATACGAAAGGGACAATAAGTGCGTCTTAAGTCTGGACTTGAAAGTCTCCACAGAATCTGACTGTTTTATTGATGCAGGGAGATCATTCCACAGAACAGGGGCACGATAAAAGAAAGCTCTGTGACCCGCAGAATTTTATTCACCCGAGGGACACAAAGTAGTCCTGCACCCTGAGAACACAGAACCCGGGCCGGTACGTAGGGTTCAAGTAGGCCAGCTAGGTGGGGAGGTGCCAGTCTGTGGACAATTTTATAGACTAGTAGCAGAACCTTAAAATCTGATCTCACTGGGACAGGAAGCCAGTGAAGAGACGCCAAAATGGGTGTAATGTGGTCAAACTTTCTGCTTCATGTCAAAAGTCTGGCTGCAGCATTTTGAACCAATTGGAGAGCCCTAATGCTGGACTACGGTAAACCAGAGAATAGAACATTGCAGTAGTCCAATCTAGAAGAGATAAACACATGGATCAGGGTCTCAGCATCAGCCATAGACAGGATGGGACGAATCTTTGTTATATTTTGCAGGTGGAAGAAAGCAGTCCTCATAATATTTCTAATGTGGAGGTCAAAGGACAATGAAGGATCAAAAATTACCCCAAGGTTGCTCACTTTGTCAGTGTGATGTATGAAACATGAGCCGAGGCTGAGTGTTAACTGGTCAAATTGATGCAGATGTCTCACTGGACCAAGAACCATCATTTTGGTCTTATCAGAGTTTAAAAGTAAGAAATTGCTGGACATCCAGCTTCTCACTGATGCAAGACAATCTTCTAAGGATTTTATGTGGATGAGATGACCAGCAGTTATTGGCATGTATAACTGAGTATCATCAGCATGGCACTGAAAGTTAATCCCACAACGCTGCAATATGTGCCCAAGGGGGGCTATATAACTTTCCTAATCTTATCTGTGACAATGTAGTCAGTGTGCGATGGTCATAGTCAATTTGAGAGCTTGCAGTATGAGAGATATGGCCAAGGTGCAGCAGATCTGACACCAAGGCAATAGTTACACACTGTGATGGATTGAGTAAAGTGATTAGACTGGATTTAATTATTAATTATCCGTTGGACAACAGTGGATTTCAGGCTCTGATAGAATAAGGGGACAACCACCAAATGCTGGTTTGCTTCACTTCTGGAGGTGGACAGAAGAGAAACAGACAAACAAAACTGCAACAAAACTGCAGTCTGTGGCAGGATAATCTGGATGTTCCATTATTTTCAGTGAGAGGTTGACTGAAAATTTCCACCACCTCTGACTGTGACTGTGGCAGCTGAAGACTGTGATGGGACAAACTGGATGTTATCTTATCATTAATGGGGGGGGATATACAGTGGGAGTTGGATTATTCAAAATTTTCAAGTTTGTTGTTTTTTCCACAGCAACAAAGACAAACTGGGTCATGTTTTATCTTTAATGAATAGGAAAAACTGACCATGAGAAATAGATTAAGTGCTGAGAGTCACCTGGTTTTAAAACAGGTAAATGTGAATAATCTGTGTAATATTTCAGAAAGGAATTGATTTATAACCTCGCAAAAAGCTAACTTTTTAAGTTGCCATCAGATCCAGGATTTCGTCTTTTAATATAATGCTGTGCAAAATGCTAAAACTCTGATGTATCTTATCTGATGTAAATTGTTGTCCGTGTCATTATCATTGAAAAATGTGCCTCACATCATCACCTACAGTCTGCTGCTGCAGATGACAGGAGTTTCTGCTGCTACAAAACAAATGTACAACCACCGGAAAAGATCTCTCATCCCAGGGCATTCTGATGTGCAAGTATGGTATGTGCAATCTCAGTATGTAAATGGCGTAAGCCTAATGGCTGTGATCTCCGCTCCCTCAGATGGCACTCCATCAAGAACCATCATTCATCAATAGCTGATATAAACACATGAGCAAAGGATTACATTGGGAAACCTTTATCTAGCACAAGGCGAAGTAACATTCACAAATGCAACAAACGCCTCATTCATTTTAGAGCAATATGCCCTGCCTTCAAGATGTCTTTTCCAGGGATGTCCATACATTTTTCAAGAAGACAATGCAAAACCACATTCTTCACACATTACAAAGGCATGGCTGCAGAAGCAGACGATGCGGGTACTGGACTGGCCTGCTGACAGTCCTGACCTGTCCCCAATAGATGATGTGTGGAGAATTTTAAAATGAAAATGCAACAATGACTGGACTGTTGTGCAACTTAAGATGTGTTTGCAAGACGAATGGGAGAAAATAACACCTGAAATGTTTCATCACATGGTATGTTCAATGCCAAAATGTCTTTTTTTCATCACTTGGTATGTTCAATGCCAAAATGTCTTTTTTTCATCACTTGGTATGTTCAATGCCAAAATGTCTTTTTTTCATCACTTGGTATGTTCAATGCCAAAATGTCTTTTTTTCATCACTTGGTATGTTCAGTGCCAAAATGTCTTTTTTTCATCACTTGGTATGTTCAATGCCAAAATGTCTTTTTTCATCACTTGGTATGTTCAGTGCCAAAATGTCTTTTTTTCATCACTTGGTATGTTCAATGCCAAAATGTCTTTTTTTCATCACATGGTATGTTCAATGCCAAAATGTCTTTTTTTCATCACTTGGTATGTTCAATGCCAAAATGTCTTTTTTTCATCACTTGGTATGTTCAATGCCAAAATGTCTTTTTTTCATCACTTGGTATGTTCAATGCCAAAATGTCTTTTTTTCATCACTTGGTATGTTCAGTGCCAAAATGTCTTTTTTTCATCACTTGGTATGTTCAATGCCAAAATGTCTTTTTTCATCACTTGGTATGTTCAGTGCCAAAATGTCTTTTTTCATCACTTGGTATGTTCAGTGCCAAAATGTCTTTTTTTTCATCACTTGGTATGTTCAATGCCAAAATGTCTTTTTTTCATCACTTGGTATGTTCAATGCCAAAATGTCTTTTTTTCATCACTTGGTATGTTCAATGCCAAAATGTCTTTTTTCATCACTTGGTATGTTCAGTGCCAAAATGTCTTTTTTCATCACTTGGTATGTTCAGTGCCAAAATGTCTTTTTTTTTCATCACTTGGTATGTTCAATGCCAAAATGTCTTTTTTTCATCACTTGGTATGTTCAATGCCAAAATGTCTTTTTTTCATCACTTGGTATGTTCAATGCCAAAATGTCTTTTTTTCATCACTTGGTATGTTCAATGCCAAAAATGTCTTTTTTTCATCACTTGGTATGTTCAATGCCAAAATGTCTTTTTTTCATCACTTGGTATGTTCAGTGCCAAAATGTCTTTTTTCATCACTTGGTATGTTCAATGCCAAAATGTCTTTTTTTCATCACTTGGTATGTTCAATGCCAAAATGTCTTTTTTTCATCACTTGGTATGTTCAATGCCAAAATATCTTTTTTCATCACTTGGTATGTTCAGTGCCAAAATGTCTTTTTTCATCACTTGGTATGTTCAATGCCAAAATGTCTTTTTTTCATCACTTGGTATGTTCAATGCCAAAATATCTTTTTTCATCACTTGGTATGTTCAATGCCAAAATGTCTTTTTTTCATCACTTGGTATGTTCAATGCCAAAATATCTTTTTTCATCACTTGGTATGTTCAGTGCCAAAATGTCTTTTTTTCATCACTTGGTATGTTCAATGCCAAAATGTCTTTTTTCATCACTTGGTATGTTCAGTGCCAAAATATCTTTTTTCATCACTTGGTATGTTCAATGCCAAAATGTCTTTTTTTTTCATCACTTGGTATGTTCAATGCCAAAATGTCTTTTTTTCATCACTTGGTATGTTCAGTGCCAAAATATCTTTTTTTCATCACTTGGTATGTTCAGTGCCAAAATGTCTTTTTTCATCACTTGGTATGTTCAGTGCTAAAATGTCTTTTTTCATCACTTTGTATGTTCAATGCCAAAATGTCTTTTTTTCATCACTTGGTATGTTCAATGCCAAAATGTCTTTTTTCATCACTTGGTATGTTCAGTGCTAAAATGTCTTTTTTTTCATCACTTGGTATGTTCAATGCCAAAATGTCTTTTTTTCATCACTTGGTATGTTCAGTGCCAAAATGTCTTTTTTCATCACTTGGTATGTTCAGTGCTAAAATGTCTTTTTTTCATCACTTGGTATGTTCAATGCCAAAATGTCTTTTTTCATCACTTGGTATGTTCAATGCCAAAATGTCTTTTTTTCATCACTTGGTATGTTCAGTGGCAAAATGTCTTTTTTTCATCACTTGGTATGTTCAGTGCCAAAATGTCTTTTTTTCATCACTTGGTATGTTCAATGCCAAAATGTCTTTTTTCATCACTTGGTATGTTCAGTGCCAAAATGTCTTTTTTTTCATCACTTGGTATGTTCAGTGCTAAAATGTCTTTTTTTCATCACTTGGTATGTTCAGTGCCAAAATGTCTTTTTTTCATCACTTGGTATGTTCAATGCCAAAATGTCTTTTTTCATCACTTGGTATGTTCAGTGCCAAAATGTCTTTTTTTCATCACTTGGTATGTTCAATGCCAAAATATCTTTTTTCATCACTTGGTATGTTCAGTGCCAAAATGTCTTTTTTTTTATCACTTGGTATGTTCAGTGCCAAAATGTCTTTTTTTCATCACTTGGTATGTTCAGTGCCAAAATGTCTTTTTTTTCATCACTTGGTATGTTCAATGCCAAAATGTCTTTTTTCATCACTTGGTATGTTCAGTGCTAAAATGTCTTTTTTTCATCACTTGGTATGTTCAATGCCAAAATGTCTTTTTTCATCACTTGGTATGTTCAGTGCTAAAATGTCTTTTTTTCATCACTTGGTATGTTCAGTGCCAAAATGTCTTTTTTTCATCACTTGGTATGTTCAATGCCAAAATGTCTTTTTTCATCACTTGGTATGTTCAGTGCTAAAATGTCTTTTTTTTCATCACTTGGTATGTTCAGTGCTAAAATGTCTTTTTTTCATCACTTGGTATGTTCAGTGCCAAAATGTCTTTTTTTCATCACTTGGTATGTTCAGTGCCAAAATGTCTTTTTTTCATCACTTGGTATGTTCAGTGCCAAAATGTCTTTTTTTCATCACTTGGTATGTTCAGTGCTAAAATGTCTTTTTTTCATCACTTGGTATGTTCAGTGCCAAAATGTCTTTTTTTCATCACTTGGTATGTTCAATGCCAAAATGTCTTTTTTTCATCACTTGGTATGTTCAATGCCAAAATGTCTTTTTTCATCACTTTGTATGTTCAGTGCTAAAATGTCTTTTTTTCATCACTTGGTATGTTCAATGCCAAAATGTCTTTTTTTCATCACTTGGTATGTTCAATGCCAAAGTGTATTTTTTTCATCACTTTGTATGTTCAGTGCTAAAATGTCTTTTTTTCATCACTTGGTCTTTCAGAAAGCGCTGTAACTAGGTTTAAGGATATGATTCCTTCTTTATGTTCTCTAATGCCATATACCAACACAGTGCAGAGTAGCTACCTAAACTCTGTAAGTGAGATAGAGTATCTCGTCAATAGTTTTACATCCTCATTGAAGACAACTTTGGATGCTGTAGCTCCTCTAAAAAAGAGAGCTTTAAATCAGAAGTGCCTGACTCCGTGGTATAACTCACAAACTCGTAGCTTAAAGCAGATAACCCGTAAGTTGGAGAGGAAATGGTGTCTCACTAATTTAGAAGATCTTCACTTAGCCTGGAAAAAGAGTCTGTTGCTCTATAAAAAAAAAGCCCTCCGTAAAGCTAGGACATCTTTCTACTCATCACTAATTGAAGAAAATAAGAACAACGCCAGGTTTCTTTTCAGCACTGTAGCCAGGCTGACAAAGAGTCAGAGCTCTATTGAGCTGAGTATTCCATTAACTTTAACTAGTAATGACTTCATGACTTTCTTTGCTAACAAAATTTTAACTATTAGAGAAAAAATTACTCATAACCATCCCAAAGACGTATCGTTATCTTTGGCTGCTTTCAGTGATGCCGGTATTTGGTTAGACTCTTTCTCTCCGATTGTTCTGTCTGAGTTATTTTCATTAGTTACTTCATCCAAACCATCAACATGTTTATTAGACCCCATTCCTACCAGGCTGCTCAAGGAAGCCCTACCATTATTTAATGCTTCGATCTTAAATATGATCAATCTATCTTTGTTAGTTGGCTATGTACCACAGGCTTTTAAGGTGGCAGTAATTAAACCATTACTTAAAAAGCCATCACTTGACCCAGCTATCTTAGCTAATTATAGGCCAATCTCCAACCTTCCTTTTCTCTCAAAAATTCTTGAAAGGGTAGTTGTAAAACAGCTAACTGATCATCTGCAGAGGAATGGTCTATTTGAAGAGTTTCAGTCAGGTTTCAGAATTCATCATAGTACAGAAACAGCATTAGTGAAGGTTACAAATGATCTTCTTATGGCCTCGGACAGTGGACTCATCTCTGTGCTTGTTCTGTTAGACCTCAGTGCTGCTTTTGATACTGTTGACCATAAAATTTTATTACAGAGATTAGAGCATGCCATAGGTATTAAAGGCACTGCGCTGCGGTGGTTTGAATCATATCAATCAATCAATCAATCAACTTTTTTCTTATATAGCGCCAAATCACAACAAACAGCAACATAAGGGATGGTCCAGGGTCACCCGATCCAGCCCTAACTATAAGCCTTAGCGAAAAGGAAAGTTTTAAGCCTAATCTTAAAAGTAGAGAGGGTATCAATCAATCAATTCAATCAATCAATTTTTTTATATAGCGCCAAATCACAACAAACAGTTGCCCCAAGGCGCTTTATATTGTAAGGCAAGGCCATACAATAATTATGTAAAACCCCAACGGTCAAAACGACCCCCTGTGAGCAAGCACTTGGCTACAGTGGGAAGGAAAAACTCCCTTTTAACAGGAAGAAACCTCCAGCAGAACCAGGCTCAGGGAGGGGCAGTCTTCTGCTGGGACTGGTTGGGGCTGAGGGAGAGAACCAAGAAAAAGACATGCTGTGGAGGGGAGCAGAGATCAATCACTAATGATTAAATGCAGAGTGGTGCATACAGAGCAAAAAGAGAAAGAAACAGTGCATCATGGGAACCCCCCAGCAGTCTAAGTCTATAGCAGCATAACTAAGGGATGGTTCAGGGTCACCTGATCCAGCCCTAACTATAAGCTTTAGCAAAAAGGAAAGTTTTAAGCCTAATCTTAAAAGTAGAGAGGGTGTCTGTCTCCCTGATCTGAATTGGGAGCTGGTTCCACAGGAGAGGAGCCTGAAAGCTGAAGGCTCTGCCTCCCATTCTACTCTTACAAACCCTAGGAACTACAAGTAA
>NW_022986304.1:2500-22393 GCF_902500255.1 Thalassophryne amazonica | reverse complement strand
ACAGACCAAGAATCAGCTGCTGGTTGCTAGATTTATTCATCTAAAATCACTGGAAAAACAAGTATATATATATATATATATATGTCATGGTGGTTTCCATAGTAGAGAAGCTTGAATCTTCGACTGGACACACTGCGGTATTGTATCACTTCCTGTTCCGGAGCACAGCGGTGTTTTTCTGTATCTGTTAGCTGTTTAATCTGCGCAGTTAGATTGATCTAGTTATCTAGATTACGATTTGTTTCCCAGTGTAATCTTCACGTGCCTTAACTAAAGCACTCCTTCTGCTGAATCACCTCTAAATTATTTACACATTATTCACTTTGCGTGTTTTTAGGAATCCGCTAGCTTAGCGTAGCTACTAGCTCTTAGCCGATTTAGCATGGCGGCTTCTCCTGTCTCTCCCGCACTTTTCTGCTCTGGGTGTGAAATGTTTAGTTATTCCTCGTCCTCCTTTAGCAGTAACGGTACTTGTAATAAGTGTAGCTTATTCGTAGCTTTGGAGGCCAGGCTGGGCGTATTGGAGACTCGGCTCCGCACCGTGGAAAATTCTACAGCTAGCCAGGCCCCTGTAGTCGGTGCGGACCAAGGTAGCTTAGCCGCCGTTAGTTACCCCCTGGCAGATCCCGAGCAGCCGGGAAAGCAGGCCGACTGGGTGACTGTGAGGAGGAAGTGTAGCCCTAAACAGAAGCCCCGTGTACACCGCCAACCCGTTCACATCTCTAACCGTTTTTCCCCACTCGACGACACACCCGCCGAGGATCAAACTCTGGTTATTGGCGACTCTGTTTTGCGAAATGTGAAGTTAGCGACACCAGCAACCATATTCAATTGTCTTCCGGGGGCCAGAGCAGGCGACATTGAAGGAAATTTGAAACTGCTGGCTAAGGCTAAGCGTAAATTTGGTAAGATTGTAATTCACGTCGGCAGTAATGACACCCGGTTACGCCAATCGGAGGTCACTAAAATTAACATTAAATCGGTGTGTAACTTTGCAAAAACAATGTCGGACTCTGTAGTTTTCTCTGGGCCCCTCCCCAATCAGACCGGGAGTGACATGTTTAGCCGCATGTTCTCCTTGAATTGCTGGCTGTCTGAGTGGTGTCCAAAAAATAAGGTGGGCTTCATAGATAATTGGCAAAGCTTCTGGGGAAAACCTGGTCTTGTTAGGAGAGACGGCATCCATCCCACTTTGGATGGAGCAGCTCTCATTTCTAGAAATCTGGCCAATTTTCTTAAATCCTCCAAACCGTGACTATCCAGGGTTGGGACCAGGAAGCAGAGTTGTAGTCTTACACACCTCTCTGCAGCTTCTCTCCCCCTGCCATCCCCTCATTACCCCATCCCCGTAGAGACGGTGCCTGCTCCCAGACCACCAATAACAAGCAAAAATCTATTTAAGCATAAAAATTCAAAAAGAAAAAATAATATAGCACCTTCAACTGCACCACAGACTAAAACAGTTAAATGTGGTCTATTAAACATTAGGTCTCTCTCTTCTAAGTCCCTGTTGGTAAATGATATAATAATTGATCAACATATTGATTTATTCTGCCTTACAGAAACCTGGTTACAGCAGGATGAATATGTTAGTTTAAATGAGTCAACACCCCCGAGTCACACTAACTGTCAGAATGCTCGTAGCACGGGCCAAGGCGGAGGATTAGCAGCAATCTTCCATTCCAGCTTATTAATTAATCAAAAACCCAGACAGAGCTTTTATTCATTTGAAAGCTTGACTCTTAGTCTTGTCCATCCAAATTGGAAGTCCCAAAAACCAGTTTTATTTGTTATTATCTATCGTCCACCTGGTCGTTACTGTGAGTTTCTCTGTGAATTTTCAGACCTTTTGTCTGACTTAGTGCTTAGCTAGATAAGATAATTATAGTGGGCGATTTTAACATCCACACAGATGCTGAGAATGACAGCCTCAACACTGCATTTAATCTATTATTAGACTCTATTGGCTTTGCTCAAAAAGTAAATGAGTCCACCCACCACTTTAATCATATCTTAGATCTTGTTCTGACTTATGGTATGGAAATAGAAGACTTAACAGTATTCCCTGAAAACTCCCTTCTGTCTGATCATTTCTTAATAACATTTACATTTACTCTGATGGACTACCCAGCAGTGGGGAATAAGTTTCATTACACTAGAAGTCTTTCAGAAAGTGCTGTAACTAGGTTTAAGGATATGATTCCTTCTTTATGTTCTCTAATGCCATATACCAACACAGTGCAGAGTAGCTACCTAAACTCTGTAAGTGAGATAGAGTATCTCGTCAATAGTTTTACATCCTCATTGAAGCCAACTTTGGATGCTGTAGCTCCTCTAAAAAAGAGAGCTTTAAATCAGAAGTGTCTGACTCCGTGGTATAACTCACAAACTCGTAGCTTAAAGCAGATAACCCGTAAGTTGGAGATGAAATGGCGTCTCACTAATTTAGAAGATCTTCACTTAGCCTGGAAAAAGAGTCTGTTGCTCTATAAAAAAAGCCCTCCGTAAAGCTAGGACATCTTTCTACTCATCACTAATTGAAGAAAATAAGAACAACCCCAGGTTTCTTTTCAGCACTGTAGCCAGGCTGACAAAGAGTCAGAGCTCTACTGAGCTGAGTATTCCATTAACTTTAACTAGTAATGACTTCATGACTTTCTTTGCTAACAAAATTTTAACTATTAGAGAAAAAATTACTCATAACCATCCCAAAGACGTATCGTTATCTTTGGCTGCTTTCAGTGATGCCGGTATTTGGTTAGACTCTTTCTCTCCGATTGTTCTGTCTGAGTTATTCTCATTAGTTACTTCATCCAAACCATCAACATGTTTATTAGACCCCATTCCTACCAGGCTGCTAAAGGAAGCCCTACCATTAATTAATGCTTCGATCTTAAATATGATCAATCCATCTTTGTTAGTTGGTTATGTACCACAGGCTTTTAAGGTGGCAGTAATTAAACCATTACTTAAAAAGCCATCACTTGACCCAGCTATCTTAGCTAATTATAGGCCAATCTCCAACCTTCCTTTTCTCTCAAAAATTCTTGAAAGGGTAGTTGTAAAACAGCTAACTGATCATCTGCAGAGGAATGGTCTATTTGAAGAGTTTCAGTCAGGTTTTAGAATTCATCATAGTACAGAAACAGCATTAGTGAAGGTTACAAATGATCTTCTTATGGCCTCAGACAGTGGACTCATCTCTGTGCTTGTTCTGTTAGACCTCAGTGCTGCTTTTGATACTGTTGACCATAAAATTTTATTACAGAGATTAGAGCATGCCATAGGTATTAAAGGCACTGCGCTGCGGTGGTTTGAATCATATTTGTCTAATAGATTGCAATTTGTTCATGTAAATGGGGAATCTTCTTCACAGACTAAAGTTAATTATGGAGTTCCACAAGGTTCTGTGCTAGGACCAATTTTATTCACTTTATACATGCTTCCCTTAGGCAGTATTATTAGACGGTATTGCTTAAATTTTCATTGTTACGCAGATGATACCCAGCTTTATCTATCCATGAAGCCAGAGGACACACACCAATTAGCTAAACTGCAGGATTGTCTTACAGACATAAAGACATGGATGACCTCTAATTTCCTGCTTTTAAACTCAGATAAAACTGAAGTTATTGTACTTGGCCCCACAAATCTTAGAAACATTGTTGGGAAAGTGTAGGAACACGGACCCACAACAGGGGGCGCAAATGAACGGACAATGGAGTAAGTCAAAATAACAACGCTTTACTGTTGTGAATGTGCACAACGAATACAACCAATCACAGTAATGGACAACAGTCAATTCACAAAAGTGTCGTGTGGGCAGGCTCGAAGATAGGAGACGCCTCTCCAAGGTAAGACCGGAACCACACGGCTTCCTCCGCCACAGGACCCCGGGAATACTGGAGCCGCCAAGTCCCAAACTCCCAGGTGGCCACTGCCTCCGCGTGTCGGACCTGGTACTGCTGGCGAGGAGCAAAGAACAGTTAGATGGGGGCGCGTATGCACCCAGGACTCCGAACAGCAGGAAAGGTACCTCCACCTCTCGTTGGAACAGTAATCCAAAAAACTAGCTCAATCCAAAAGATGCACTCTATTTGCTTTGATACGTTACCTCTCTGGTAGAAACGATATCTCGGCAAATGAGGTGGAGATGCCGTCCTGCTGATATACCTCCGTAGTGATTGGGATCAGCTGTCTCCGGTGATGGGTGACAGCTGTCATCCTGGCTGCTCCTGTAAGGCGGCAGCGCCCTCCGGTGCCTGGAGCCCGCACTCCAGGCAGGGCGCCCTCTAGTGGTGGTGGGCCAGCAGTACCTCCTCTTCAGCGGCCCACACAACAAACATGGTATCTAACCAGATCCTTACTCTGGATGGCATTACCCTGACCTCTAGTAATACTGTGAGAAATCTTGGAGTCATTTTTGATCAGGATATGTCATTCAAAGCGCATATTAAACAAATATGTAGGACTGCTTTTTTGCATTTACGCAATATCTCTAAAATCAGAAAGGTCTTGTCTCAGAGTGATGCTGAAAAACTAATTCATGCATTTATTTCCTCTAGGCTGGACTATTGTAATTCATTATTATCAGGTTGTCCTAAAAGTTCCCTAAAAAGCCTTCAGTTAATTCAAAATGCTGCAGCTAGAGTACTGACGGGGACTAGAAGGAGAGAGCATATCTCACCCATATTGGCCTCTCTTCATTGGCTTCCTGTTAATTCTAGAATAGAATTTAAAATTCTTCTTCTTACTTATAAGGTTTTGAATAATCAGGTCCCATCTTATCTTAGGGACCTCGTAGTACCATATCACCCCAATAGAGCGCTTCGCTCTCAGACTGCAGGCTTACTTGTAGTTCCTAGGGTTTGTAAGAGTAGAATGGGAGGCAGAGCCTTCAGCTTTCAGGCTCCTCTCCTGTGGAACCAGCTCCCAATTCAGATCAGGGAGACAGACACCCTCTCTACTTTTAAGATTAGGCTTAAAACTTTCCTTTTTGCTAAAGGTTATAGTTAGGGCTGGATCAGGTGACCCTGAACCATCCCTTAGTTATGCTGCTATAGACTTAGACTGCTGGGGGGTTCCCATGATGCACTGTTTCTTTCTCTTTTTGCTCTGTATGCACCACTCTGCATTTAATCATTAGTGATTGATCTCTGCTCCCCTCCACAGCATGTCTTTTTCCTGGTTCTCTCCCTCAGCCCCAACCAGTCCCAGCAGAAGACTGCCCCTCCCTGAGCCTGGTTCTGCTGGAGGTTTCTTCCTGTTAAAAGGGAGTTTTTCCTTCCCACTGTAGCCAAGTGCTTGCTCACAGGGGGTCGTTTTGACCGTTGGGGTTTTACATAATTATTGTATGGCCTTACCTTACAATATAAAGCGCCTTGGGGCAACTGTTTGTTGTGATTTGGCGCTATATAAAAAAAATTGATTGATTGATTGATTGATGTGTGTGTGTGTGTGTGTGTGTGTGTGTGTGTGTGTGTGTGTGTGTGTGCGTGCGTGCGTGCGTGCGTGCGTGCGTGCGTGCGTGTGTGTGTGTGTGTGTGTGCGTGTGCATGTGCGCACATGAGTCGACTGGCTGTGAGGAGGTAGAGGAGGGGGTGCGCTGAGCACAGAGTGAAAACCAACACAAACTAAACTGTGTCGCTGCCTTTATTTCTCTCTGGAGTGCTCTGGCGGTTCGTCCTGTTCACACCGTGTGCACGTGTCAGTGACAGTTAGACTGAAATTATGAGATGAAATAAATGGTCAAAATTCCTTAAAATGAGAATATATGAATGAACGTTATAAAAATCCTGATGTGTAGAAACTCTGCAGTGATGTTCAGAAACAGAAATCACATAAAGCAGCTGAGAACTCTGAACTTTAACAGGCTCTTATTTTACAAAGATATTTATTTTAGGTGACTTCATGTAGTTGTTTAATGTTCAAGCACAAATCGTGACTGAGGAGGAGAAAAAAAAGGAAATGAAATCTAATCTGAATAAAAATACAAGCTGCTGATTTTTATTTTTCAAAGTTATCAGGCTGCAGCTCTGCGTTTCATTTATTTCAAAGTAAGTTACGTCTTATTATTTTCAAAAATCACAAGTCAAATCAGTCTGCATTGTTCAGTTTTTCCTGCATGTTTGTGTATTTTTTTCTTTATAAGTGTTTGGTTTTTGTGTTTGTTCTACTAAAAAGTTTTAAAAAACAATAAAATGTTAACAATTTTCCTACAGAAGTTAATTTCAGAAATGAAACAGAAACAGCCACAAATAAAAAAGTAGGGACTGTATGTAAAATGAAGATAAAAAAAAAATGCTGTTATATTGCCAGTTTCTCCACTCACACCCACCGAAGCCAAACATTCTTCCAGAGTTGTGTTTTGGTGGCTTCCCTCACTTGTCTTCTTCCAGCATGGACATTTAGTTTTTTGAGAACTGCCTACCTGACACAGATTTACCATAAAATACCACACTGTTTGTATTTCTGAATGATTGATATAAATGAAGTCTAAGAAATATTCAGTGAGTTGGAAATGTTCATGTTTTCATCCTCTGACATTTCCCAAGAAAACTGGCTGTAAATATTATTAACTACTTCTTCCATTAACAATAAACTGCAGGAATGGTAGGAATGGATATATATCAACAAAAATAAATAAAAATAAAGCTGACCTCACAAAACATGAAATGTGTTGGTTTCATACAGTCTGCAGTTACAGAAATAAAAGACAAAGAAAATGTCAGGATCATTATGTGTCCATCACCACCACATTTTGAAAAACTATAAGACCACAGGCAATTAATTATTTATGTTTTGTGTCTTTTAGTGAAGTTTGTTTGTTTTTTTATTTGGATTAAGGCAATAAGTGTCTCCCTGTATCACCACAGATGAACTGTTTCTGTTGCCACATCTTCTGAAATAAAACTGCAGAACACTAAAGCCTAAAAACTAAAAGAAGGAAAAATTGGAACGGTACAGAATCAGGAGTCATTCTGAATGGAAGTGGGAGTCATTTTACCAGGAGTGGGACAAGACAGGAATTTTTTTTTTTTTCTTTACTCTGTCCCGGGATTGGGATGGGACAGGAATTTTTCTGTGGGAGTGGGACAGGACAGGAGTGAAAATCTCCCTCTAGTTCACCCTCAAATCACCCTCTAGTTCGTAGCATCTTCTTGCAAGATACTGTGGTGGGAAATGTTAAATAACGAACATCGCATTGATTAACACGCGTTTTGAAGAATATATTGAACAGAATGTCTTTTCTAAAACCTCTGAAACTGGGCCAGATACCAGGGAAAACACCAGTCAAACACAAAGCATCAATCCCTGCAAGTGTAGAAGCTTCAAAGAAGAGGTATGAAGAGAAAGGAAGAGAGAGGAAGTTTGTGAGGAGCTGGACACGATTATCCGTGGCTGGGGCACAAGGATGAGGACAACACAATATACTACCATGTCTGTCAGGATGTTCCTTCAATTGCAGACCAGTAAATCATTTTTAAATGTTGAAATAAAAGAATTTGATTTGCTTTGTAAAATACATACTGGCAAATGATCATGCATTGAACTGTGATGAATTCAGAAAACACACAGGAGAGAAGCAGATGCATACTGGCATTTACCAATTATTTAAATTCTTTCCCCACTGATGAACAATCACAGGAGAGAAACATTATGAGCTATGTCTTGGTTAACAGATTAACAGGCTAGAGACTTGTAAGATCCCGGCAGTCGTAGTACCACCTGCGTGCACAGAGGGCACTCGAACCAGCTCTCCGTCACTAGGATCTGACCCTCAAACCCCCACGGGTATTACCTGGCAGGGCCACTCGAAGGCTGTTTAAGCTGGTGGTGAGGAGATTCGTCTAGTTGCTCACTGCCTCCATCTGGACGTCCACCCTGCTGAAGCTGGACTTGCACCCTGGTCGAATAGCCTCCACTGGAACCAGGATACAAGCCGGCAACGCCCGTTAACGGCAGCTCTCACTCTAATGGATCAGGGCTCTTGGAAAGTTGCTATAATTATTTTTTAGCGGTCCATACAAAGGACCTGTATGGACCGCTGGTTTGTGTCTGCTCCAGCACTCGGCACTGGGACGGAGCTCATAGCGCCGAGTGCTGGTGAAACTGCAAACAGAATCTGTGGAGATCTGTGTGCATGTCCATGGACCACCTGCTCGAAACACAGACGAACTGAGGTTTTCATTGCCCTTCGTTCCAATTTTTCAACAGTTTAAAAATCCTGACGAAGCGCCACATTTCTTGTTTCGTCAGGGCTTTGTCACCCTTCGTTAAGTGCTGTGTGACTGGGCCATAAACCAGACTGACCTTTAAGAGCGGTTTGATGTTATACACCCAATGTACTTAATTTTTACACCTCAAGGAGATTTAATAATCCAGTGTCCAGAACCAGCACTTTAACTGCAGTTTAGAAATTTATTGCAGATTATGCAAGTGCAGGCAACATAGTTAACATGGATTATATTTCCAATGATAATACAAAATTGATTAAAATCTGATTAGAAATATGATTGGCAGAAATTATTTGATTCTAACACTCTAAACTGATCACACACTTTAGTAGGGACTGTCCTGATTTCCTAAAAGTCATTTGGAGGTCAGAGTATGAGGATTTGAGATCATGCTCCCTGGCAAGGGGACCTTGACCTCGGATTGATGAGGTGAAAATCCTCTTCAGTTGACAACAGCCTAAATCCAACATCAGTATGCCGAATGACATTCCTTCTTCAGTTGACAACAGTTTTCTATTTTCTATTTTCAATTTTCTATTTCAGCTGCAATTCTTATGTTGGAATATTAAAGTTAAAGTACTTACAAACAAAAGAAGTATGACAGGTTTTTATTAAGTGACAAGTCAGAGCAAACTACATGTGATAAATATTTAATTTGAATATCAGTCACAGGTTGTCCAGACAACCAGCTTTTCCTATAGGACAATTAAACTGCCAGGGTTACTTGTCCTATGGACAAGTACACTAAAAAGCTTAATGTCAATGCCTGCACAGACCCGAAGACCTTATAAGGCTTAAACGATGTATTTAAGGCAATGTATTTTGGAGTCAAGGAATTAATGTCTGTCAGAAGTAATAATCAATATGTAACACCTGAGGGTAAAATCCAAGATGATAAGGGCTTTGGTAAATAGAAAAACGGGTATTACGCTCAGATTTGATATTGATAGGGCATGTAATATCTCAAATATGGGGGTTTTCAGGGTGCTTAGATCAAATGTTTTTGTCTCAAAGCTCTAGCTTGCCTGTATATTGAGATATTCAAGATGGCAGCCAAGATGGCTATCACATACAGCCAGATTCCAACAGTAGTTCCCCTCAAGAGTGACAGAAACACATTATGTGACAACTGACATATTGCTTAGAATAACAAAATCACATTTGTACATAGCGTGTATTGAAATCTTCAGGAGAACAGCTAAAATACCAGCTACCAAAGCAAAAAAAAAAAAAAAAAAAAAAACTCTTGTAACTTATTTTCATTAGTTACTTCCTCCAAACCATCAACATGTTTATTAGACCCCATTCCTACCAGGCTGCTCAAGGAAGTCCTACCATTATTTAATGCTTCGATCTTAAATATGATCAATCTATCTTTGTTAGTTGGCTATGTACCACAGGCTTTTAAGGTGGCAGTAATTAAACCATTACTTAAAAAGCCATCACTTGACCCAGCTATTTTAGCTAATTATAGGCCAATCTCCAACCTTCCTTTTCTCTCAAAGATTCTTGAAAGGGTAGTTGTAAAACAGCTAACTGATCACCTGCAGAGGAATGGTCTATTTGAAGAGTTTCAGTCAGGTTTTAGAATTCATCATAGTACAGAAACAGCATTAGTGAAGGTTACAAATGATCTTCTTATGGCCTCGGACAGTGGACTTATCTCTGTGCTTGTTCTGTTAGACCTCAGTGCTGCTTTTGATACTGTTGACCATAAAATTTTGTTGCAGAGATTAGAGCATGCCATAGGTATTAAAGGCACTGCGCTGCGGTGGTTTGAATCATATTTGTCTAGTAGATTACAGTTTGTTCATGTAAATGGGGAATCTTCTTCACAGACTAAAGTTAATTATGGAGTTCCACAAGGTTCTGTGCTGGGACCAATTTTATTCACTTTATACATGCTTCCCTTGGGCAGTATTATTAGACGGTATTGCTTAAATTTTCATTGTTACGCAGATGATACCCAGCTTTATCTATCCATGAAGCCAGAGGATACACACCAATTAGCTAAACTGCAGGATTGTCTTACAGACATAAAGACATGGATGACCTCTAATTTCCTGCTTTTAAACTCAGATAAAACTGAAGTTATTGTACTTGGCCCCACAAATCTTAGAAGCATGGTGTCTAACCAGATCGTTACTCTGGATGGCATTTCCCTGATCTCTAGTAATACTGTGAGAAATCTTGGAGTCATTTTTGATCAGGATATGTCATTCAAAGCGCATATTAAACAAATATGTAGGACTGCCTTTTTGCATTTACGCAATATCTCTAAAATCAGAAAGGTCTTGTCTCAGAGTGATGCTGAAAAACTAATTCATGCATTTATTTCCTCTAGGCTGGACTATTGTAATTCATTATTATCAGGTTGTCCTAAAAGTTCCCTAAAAAGCCTTCAGTTGGTTCAGAATGCTGCAGCTAGAGTACTGACGGGGACTAGCAGGAGAGAGCATATCTCACCCGTGTTGGCCTCTCTTCATTGGCTTCCTGTTAATTCTAGAATAGAATTTAAAATTCTTCTTCTTACTTATAAGGTTTTGAATAATCAGGTCCCATCTTATCTTAGGGACCTCGTAGTACCATATTACCCCATTAGAGCGCTTCGCTCTCAGACGGCGGGCTTATTTGTAGTTCCTAGGGTTTGTAAGAGTAGAATGGGAGGCAGAGCCTTCAGCTTTCAGGCTCCTCTCCTGTGGAACCAGCTCCCAATTCAGATCAGGGAGACAGATACCCTCTCTACTTTTAAGATTAGGCTTAAAACTTTCCTTTTCGCTAAGGCTTATAGTTAGGGCTGGATCGGGTGACCCTGGACCATCCCTTGGTTATGTTGCTTTAGACGTAGACTGTGGGGGGGTTCCCATGATGCACTGTTTCTTTCTTTTTTTGCTCCGTATGCACCACTCTGCATTTAATCATTAGTGATCGATCTCTGCCCCCCTTCTCGGCATGTCTTTTTCCTGGTTCTTTCCCTCAGCCCCAACCAGTCTCAGCAGAAGACTGCCCCTCCCTGAGCCTGGTTCTGCTGGAGGTTTCTTCCTGTTAAAAGGGAGTTTTTCCTTCCCACTGTGGCCAAGTGCTTGCTCATAGGGGGTCGTTTTGACCGTTGGGGTTTTTCATGGTTATTGTATGGCCTTGCCTTGCAATATGGAGCGCCTTGGGGCAACTGTTTGTTGTGATCTGGCGCTATATAAGAAAAAAGTTGATTGATTGATTGATTATCACAAAACATCCTAGAATTCTAATCCACAACCCCAATTCCAATGAAGTTGGGACGTTGTGTAAAATGTAAATAAAAACAGAATACAGTGTTTTGCAAATCCTCTTCAACCTATATTCAATTGAATACACCACAAAGACAAGATATTTAATGTTCAAACTGATAAACGTTATTGTTTTTATGCAAATATTTGTTCATTTTGAAATGGATGCCTGCAACATGTTTCTAAAAAGCTGGGACAGTGGTATGTTTCCCACTGTGTTACATCACCTTTCCTTCTAACAACACTCAATAAGTGTGTGGGAACTGAGGACACTAATTGTTGAAGCTTTGTAGGTGGAATTCTTTCCCATTCTTGCTTGATGTACGACTTCAGTTGTTCAGTTGTTCACCCCGTGGAGTGACAAATGCCGAGTAGATAACCAAACCTTTTGGCCTGCCATGTAGGCATTGGCAGAAGACCGCTTACAGTCAGCAGCCACCTTATAAAGGGCGGAAGATCGGCTAAGGGCGCGACGAGCCCACTCCCAGATTCGCCGGCACCGAGTGATCAAGCTGAGGGCGGATGGAACTGGGTACCGAAGAGTTGTGAGTGAGAATAAAGAGGGCTGATGACCAAAGACTACATGAAAAGGAGAATAACCGGATGAGGCAGAAGGCAAACTATTGTGTGCTAGTTCAATCCATGATAACTGTGATGACCAGGTAGACGGGGGTTGCGAACATAAAATCCCAAGCCCCTTTTCTAACTCCTGATTAAAATGTTCAGTCTGACCATTAGCTTGTGGATGATACCCGTAAGTGAGACTGGAGGTAGCCCGAGGAGACAGCAGAACTCCCTCCAAAATCCAGTGATGAACTGAGGACCCTGGTCGGAGACAATATCCTGCGGGAAACCATGAAGACAGAACACGTGAGTAAGCATAACCTCAGCTAGTTCTATGGCAGAAGGTAACTTTGGTAAAGGCACGAAATGACACATTTTGGACAATCAATCAACTACAGTCAAAATAACAGTGTGTCCCTTTGATGGCAGAAGTCCAGTGACAAAGTCTACAGAAAAGTGAGTGCATGGTTGTCTAGGTATAGACAGAGGCAGTAATGTACCGGCTGGTGGATGTGTTGAGGATTTATGCACTGCGCAAATCTGACAGGCATTCACAAATTCTGTAATGTCTGTGACCATATGTGGCCACCAGAAACGTTGTTGTAACATATGCATAGTTTTCTTTATTCCGCGATGGCAAGCAAAATGGCTACTATGTCCCCAGTTAATCACCTCCCCCCTGAGTGAAGCCAGAATGAACAACTTGCCCAGTGGACATTCAGCAGGTATGCATACGGTCTCTAGAGCAGCTTTTACCCAGGATTCCTGTTGGGAAAGTGTAGGAACACGGACCCACAACAGGGGGCGCAAATGAACGGACAATGGAGTAAGTCAAAATAACAACGCTTTACTGTTGTGAATGTGCACAACGAATACAACCAATTACAGAAATGGACAACAGTCAATTCACAAAAGTGTCGTGTGGGCAGGCTCGAAGATAGGAGACGCCTCTCCAAGGTAAGACCGGAACCACACGGCTTCCTCCGCCACAGGACCCCGGGAATACTGGAGCCGCCAAGTCCCGAACTCCCAGGTGGCCACTGCCTCCGCGTGTCGGACCTGGTACTGCTGGCGAGGAAAAACAGAACAGTTAGATGGGGGCGCGTTTGCACCCAGAACTCCGAACGGCAGGAAAGGTACCTCCACCTCTCGTTGGAACAGTAATCCAATAAACTGGCTCAGTCAAAAATATGTTCTCTGTTTGCTTCGATATATTACCTCTCCGGTAGAAACGATATCTCGGCGATGAGGTGGAGATGCCGTCCTGCTGATATACCCCACTGATGATTGCCGTCAGCTGTCTCAGGTGATGGGTGACAGCTGTTACCGAGGCTGCTCCTGTGGGGCGGCGGCGCCCTCTGGTGCCTGGAGCCCGCACTCCAGGCAGGGCTCCCTCTGGTGGTGGTGGGCCAGCAGTACCTCCTCTTCAGCGGCCCACACAACAATTCCATTCCCCAGGTTATGGCAGAGACAAAGCAAAAGGGTGGAAGAATGTTGCCAGGATCGGATAGAGCATCAAGACCATCATATTGTCTCGACAACATGTCAGGCTTACCGTTCTTCGTGCCAGGTCGATAGGAGATAACAAAGTCAAAATGACTGAAAAATATAGCCCACTGGGCCTGACGAGCATTAAGACGTTTCACTGTTCTTAAATACACTAAATTCTTATGGTCGGTATACACTATAAATGGCATTTGTGCCCCCTCCAGCCAGTGACGCCACTCCTCCAAGGCCACTTTGATCGCTAGCCGTTCACGGACGCCAATGCGGTAATTGCACTCTGCGGAAGACAACTTGCGGGAAAGAAAAGCACAAGGAGGGAGGGATTCATTTGGGACAGGATTGCCCCCACACCGACGTCAGAAGCATCGACTTCAACCACGAACTACCATGAGAGGTCAGGAAGGAGTAGCACGGGGGCTGACGTAAAGCGTTGTTTTAGGATCTTGAAGCCCTTGTCACATTCCAGGGTCCACTTGAATGCCCGTAGGGACGAGGTCAAATTATGCAGTGGAGCAGTGACCGTACTGAAATTTCAGATGAACTTGTGGTAAAAGTTTGCAAACCCCAGAAACCTCTGAACCTCCTTACGGTTTGTTGGAACCGCCCACTCACGCATGGCCACCACTTTACCTGGGTCCATCTGAATCCTTCCTTCTGAGATTACACAACCCAGAAAAGATACAGTTGGTCTGTGGAATTCACATTTTTCTGCCTTAACGTACAAATCGTTATGTAACAGGGTTTGCAGGACTATGCACACATGCTGGGTGTGGGTCTTGAGATCAGGGGAAAAGATCAGGATGTCATCTAAATAAACGAACACAAATTTATTCAAAAAGTCACGTAAAACATCATTAACCAGATTTTGGAAAACGGCTGGTGCGTTGGTGAGCCCGAAAGGCATCACCAAATATTCATAATGACCCGTGGGAGTGTTAAATACCATCTTCCATTCATCTCCTTGTTTTATTCTGACCAAGTGGTAAGCATTGTGTAGGTCTAGTTTAGTAAAAACACTGGCGCCTTCAAATAACTCAAAAACAGCAGAGATCAAAGGCAGAGGATAGCGGTTTTTATAGTCATTTTGTTTAAGCCTCGATAATCAATACATGGCCGAAGTGACTTATCCTTCTTTTCTACAAAGAAGAAACCCGCCCGATGAGGGACGAATCAAACCCATGTCGAACGACTCTTGGATATATTGTTGCATGGCGATGCGTTCAGGACTCGACAGAGAAAGCAGTTTTCCCCGCGGCGGACTTGCCCCTGGCAACAAATCAATTGCGCAGTTGTAAACACAATGAGGAGGCAGTGATTTAGCCTTCGCTTTGCTGAATACTGGTGCCAAGTCATGATAACAGGAAGATCATTAGTAACAGATCATTGGTAACATTAGACGGAGGTGCAGGGATCTTTATCAGACAATTTTTAAAGCAAGAAGGGCCCCATGAAATTATTGCCCCATGGACCCAGTTGAAAACGGAACTGTAGTTGCAGCCAGGGATGCCCCAGAATAACAGAATTAGTCATCTTGTCTAAGACAGAGAAGCTGATTGACTCCACATGGTTCTCATTGACAGTTAAGCGGATTGACTGAGTGCGGTAAGTCCAGTCCCATATCATGACCATCCACAGCCTTCACCACCAGAGGTTGTGAGAGGCGGAAGAATTTAAGGTGCAGGGATCTGGCGAGAGAAGATAATATTAAATTGGCGTCAGACCCAGAATACACAAAAGTTGGCACCAAAACGGAGAACAGATCAGATTCTAATTTAACAGAAATAGAATTCTGAGAGGCCGAGGAAGAAATTGAATTTTGACTCACCCGCACCGCTGGCTGAGAATTACCAGAGGCACCCTTGGCTGGACAACCAGAAACCACATGACCCGACTGTCCACAATAAAAACAGAGTCCCTCCTCCTGTCTGCGGTGTCGTTCCTCCCACCCGCAGCAAAGGTTTGTCAGTGCTGCGGAGAGCGGAGTCATGTTCGGAGCAATAAGAGGAGCTGCTCAGATGAGTGGGCATGGAGGAGCGTGGCAGTTGGAGGCGAGCCTCCAAGCAGGGCCGTTCGGCCAAGCGCCGGTTGATCTGGATAGTCAGGATGATAAGTTCATCAAGGTCATCTGGAAGATCCGTAGAAATTATTCGATCCCGGATGTCCATGGACAGCCCCTGGAAGAACACACCGAGGAGCGCAGCTGGGTTCCATTCACCCTTGTGGGGAGGATGCGGAAGTCGACAGTGTAGTCTGCCACCCGACGAGTGCCCTGCTTCAGCCTCAGTAGAGAGGGCGCTGCCTCACGTCCTGGGGATGTGTGTTGGAAAACCTGCTGTAGTGCAGCAGTGAATGCCTAGACGGAGGAGCAAGATGGCGACTGACAGGTCCATTCAGCACTAGCCCATGCCGCAGCCCAGCCGGACAGGTGAGATATCATATATGCTATCATCGCCTTTTCAGACGGGAACATAGTTGACATGAGTTCAAAGTGTAGCTCACACTGTGTAATAAAAGGCAAAACATTGCCAGTCTTTCCAGAGAATCATTCCGGGGAAAGCTGAGTGCAGATGGCAGCTTCCAGTGTGGGAGCCGGAATGGCGGCCAGTGGCCTCGATGGAGACTGACTGGTGTTACCTTTAACCGGGTCCGGGCTGGCCTGAGGGATGAGTCTTGGCTGTAGTTGTTCCATCTGGGAGTTCACGGAAGACATGAAAGCATCTTAGCGTTGCACTAGGTCGCTAAAGCCAGAGCTGAGAGCAGTGAGCCGGTCCTCTTGTTGGGCTAGCTGCCTGCTATGATGTTGTACGGCTAGCGGAAAGGGACTTGAGTCTGCTGCATCCATCATTGGCCAGATTGATCTATCACGTCTGGTTCCACAGAAAGGCTGGACACAAATGCAGGACTCAATAACAGAGCTCTATGAGTAAAAACAGTTTACTGAAGTAAGTAAACAGGGTCCGATGGTCACAAAAAGGGTACACAAAAAGGCAGTCCAACAGGGTCACAGGGTCAGGGTACACAAAAAGGCAGTCCAACAAGAGCAGAAATACATGAAACATCAGGCTTAGGCATGGTCGATAATACAAGCAGGTGGTCATAACACACGAGAGGCAAGCAGGTCAGGAATACACAAAAACACCTCGAGAGAAGGCACAAGGAGCATCAATCTGGCGAAGAAATAAGGCAGACAGACAAACTTAAATACACCCAGGTGACGAGGTGCTGATTTAAAGCAGGTGTGCGTGGAATGCACCAGAAAGGGGGTGTGGCCAGAGAGAGGGAAATGCCCACCACCAAGAGCCAGCAGAGACGGACCCAAACGGGAAAAACCCCAACAAGAGAAGAAGGCGAACAATACAGAAACAACCCCAACACAACAAGACTTCACATCCTGACACCAGACGGCTTATGGCATAGTGGATTTGGGAATTTTTTTGTGTGTGTTAGAAGAATTAGCAGCATCAATTAGCTCCTTCAGATCATCTTCCACTAGCAAAACAAACTCCGCTATGTTTAGGTAAACTCTGTCCCCAGTAGTGTGAGCGCTCACGATGGTCAAGGCATGCAATAGCACATTTCATATAGCACCAAAAATGCATGCTAAAAATAACTATTGCACGGTCAACAAAACACAATGCAAATGGTACGAATAATCCATGTCACGTGATATACTGTCAGGTTTGACAGGCAAGACGAGCTGGACACAAATGCAAGATGCAGGTACACAGCTCAGTGGAGTTAAAGTGTTTACTTGCTTAACAGGCTGGAGTCGGTACACAGAAAGGCAGTCCAAAAACAGCAACAGTGACAGAATCATCAGGCTTAGGCGTGGTCGAGGAACACAGGCAGGCAGTCAAAAAACACGATGAGGCAGACGAAGCAAGGCAAGGAAATACAAAATACTGAGCTGGAAAGAGGTACAAGGCACTACAATCTGGCGAGGGAGTAAGGCAAAATGAGGAGCTTAAATACACCCAGGTGATGTGGTGCAGATTGAGAGCAGGTGTGTGTGGAACGCACCAGAAGGAGGGTGTGGCCAGAGAGAGGGAAACACCCTCCACCAAGAGCCAGCAGAAACAGACAGGAGAGAAAGTGACAGACAGACCCAAACAGAAAAACCCCAGCAAGAGAATGAACAAAACAGAAAGTAACTGAAAAAACACAAAACCAAGAAGTAAAAGCAGGCAAAACTGACACATCCAACCACCAATCAAATGACAAAGATCCACTCAGTCATTATATAATAACAAATAATGAATGTTTGAGTTCAATGGTATGAAAAGTTTATGAGCTGAAAGATGGAATGTTCCATTATACCAGGCAAAGCCGAGGTGAATAGTATGTTCCATCTTGCACCGAATGAAATATTTGTTCCATTGAATGAAAGACAAAACATTCATTATTTGTTTTATATAACAGCTACAATAGATTCTTGTCATTTCATATTTTATTAATTTATAAATAACAGAAAAGGGACTTAATATTGTGGTTAGAGGTCTGGATGGGACCGGACCAGTTCAGGTGATGGACCCAAATGCTGGGAGCAAGGACAAGACAGGAGTGAACGAAATGAGATTTATTTACAATAATGGATGAACAAAGGAGTAAATAGTGCTGAAGCTGGAGCCTGCAGAGTTGACACAGGGCCCACTTGTAGCGGTGGAAAGCCGGGAGCTACAGTGCACACGGAGCCAGGCTTGAGAGTTAGTGAGTGGGAATGAAACCCAGGGGTGTGGTACAGGAACCAGAGCCAGGTGGGATGCTCAGAGCCAAGGAGGGAGGAACGTTCTGAGAAACAAAGAGAACAAAGGTGAGTGAATACATTCGTAACACCATAAGCCTTTAACAACAGAATGTTCACAGGAAGGCTTAATGCAGGAATATTCACAGTTCAGGAATTGTTCACAAAGGTCAGAGGTCAACAGCGGCATGTTTTATGATGCGGTTCAATTAAGCTTGACTTGGCGTCAGGAATGACTTGGACGTTTTTAGTAGTTCTGCATCACACTTCATACAGTTCTTGGTAATGCACAGTCACTGACAGGAGCAGAATGAGAGGCGGAATCTCACAAACTCAGAGGCGGCAGGAACTTGGCTGAATGGAGCAGAGCAGCGCGCTCTGAGGCTGAGTGTTGAGGAGCAGCCGCACAGCTGTGAGTCCAAAGTGATGTAGTGCAGGTAGTGCCGTGGAAGCCAGGAGATGTTGTAGCATGGAAGCCGTGCAGGAAAGTGTCTCGAAACACCAAAGGTCAAAGAGCTCTATTGCGGAAATAGAAGTGCCAGGTTACCTTTGAGAGGAGCTGCAAGAAGCTAAGACATTGCACAGAGGAGTCTCAGGGAATCTCTCAGAAGACAGAGCATGAAAGCATCAGAGTCGAAGTACCTGTATCTCCAAGTAGTATCTGGCAAGGACTGAGCTCAAAGCCAGGGTTTAAGTAACCTGCTCCTGATCAGGAGCTCATGAGCCTCAGGTGCAAGCAAATGATGAGTTACAGGTGCTCCTTGGCTCTGCAGCGTGCCACCTGGAGGGAAAACAGAGAAACAACACACAAGGGGGGGGGGGGGGGGGAGACAAAGGCAGCCTCACTAGTGCTTAACAGTTCAACACAAACTTTAAATAGGAGTCCAAAAATTGCTCGCAGTCAATTTTGAAAAACAGTCAAAAACAGTCCTGACGATGTAGTCTGTGATGCTGTGCACTGATGTTGTGTACAGACTATCTTCTGCTTTCCACAGTTCAGTGAAAAATTGCATCAGAAATGTGCAGCTCTTGATCCTAACAGCTCTTCATGCCTCCAGATGGTTTATAGTGTGGAGACCTTGAGGTGACGTGGCACAGAAGGTTGTGGGACCCAAATGCAAGAACTCACAGACTGGGGTGTTGAAATACAAAGGCTTTATCAGTCAAAACAAGCTGGGATTCGGTACACAATAAGACAGCTGATGATGCAGAGGTACAGGTAGTCAGCAGGCAGAGGCGTCGTTAAAAAGGCAGACTCAGATCTTTACACAGGCAGACAAAGTATGTGGGCAGTAGCAAGACGAGGTCACAAAACAGAACAGGGTCGGTACATGACAAGGCAGAGCTATGAACAGGCTGGTATGAGGACTGTGAAAATCAACGAACTGGCGAGGCTCGAGTGAAAACAGAGGGCTTAAAAAGCAAGGACGGAAATGAGGAAAGTGAGAACAGGTGTGCCGGAAGAATCAGGAAACAGAAGCAGGAAAGTTCAGGTGGGCATGACTAAGTGCAAAAAGACTGAACAGCAAAAACTAAAAGATAATCCTGATAAAGAAAGAAAAAGAGAAAGGACAAAATA